>NW_026067899.1:1250284-1273654 GCF_014885135.2 Alexandromys fortis
AGAGAGAGAGAGAGAGAGAGAGAGAGAGAAAGCGCACTTGTGCCATGGTGTGCATGTGGAGGTTAGCTTGGGCACATCTGTTCTCTTTCACATGTGGGTCTGGGGCAGGCCGGGTTTGGTAGCAGGTGTCTTTCCCCTCTGAGCCATCTTGCTGGCTGATCACCCCTATTGTGACATGCTCAGTGAGAGCTCTCTGAAACCTTTTCAGATGTTTAGAGGCATTCTTTCTCTCTTCTAGAATTTTTCTAGTGTCTAGCTGTTCTTTATTCCACTTTGGCTTTCTCGGACACTGGGGTCCTGGCATATGCCGTTTTTCTTCTGCAGCAAGGGCCTGACTTTATGTAAAATCAGTTAGTCCGGACATAACATTTTTACTGGGAGACATTAATCGGTTTGATTTCACCACACTGTTTAGAGCGTGGCTGAAGAATAAACATTAACTAACCAGAAATGTTTATTGCTCAATATACCAAGATCAATAACACCTTAATGAGAAACTGATATGACAGCTGTAATCGTGCTCCTTCTGTGACCAATGAACGTCGACTCCACACACAGCAAATATGGAATCTTAGCAGAAGGATGGGTTTTTAAGCTTTTAAAAGAATAAGTAGCAAAACAAAGAAAGGGCTCTTGCTAGCAAACAAAACGTTTCTTGGTCCTCTCGATGAGGTCAGAAGCAGCACACAGTGGTGCTGTCTTCATGCATTCCACGGAGTGTGGTGGGTCCTTTGTAAAGTCTTCTTGGCCCTGGGGAAGGCTGCCTTACTGGCTGCTCCCGTAAGTTTCACGTTATCTTCAGACATAATTGAGAATGCGTGGTCACTCATTTAACTCATATGTTTGTTCAACATGGGGCCAATTTTCCCTATCTCTTTTATTGCAGGTCGCATCAGAGTGGCTTTGATTATAAGCTCCTGGTAACAGAACTGCCTCACAGAAGAAGGCTGAGTGAGAGAGGCTATTTGGCTTGCACTTCTGGAAGATGCCCAGATCAATTATCAACAAAACTATTATTATTATTTTTTTTTATTTTTATTTTTATTATCTTGGCTCTTTTCAAGACAGGGTTTCTCTGTGTAACAGCCCTAGCTGTCCTGGTACTAGCTCTGTAGACCAAGCTGGCCTCAAACTCACAGATACCTGCCTGCTTCTGCCTCCCAAGTGTTGGGATTAAAAGCGAGCACCACCACTGCCCGGCCACAATTCATTGTTTTACTAGGCTTAATTTTTAATTCAAAGCATGATTTTTACATGAAGAATGAAATTAATACAGAACACTATAAAGTGCATAAAAGTCCTTAAAGAGAAATGGCAGGTCAGTCTTAAAGGAATGAAAATCAAGAGGTTTTATAGATTCAAACATCAGGTCCCTTAAAGCAAAGTCATACCCAAGAGCCCAGTAAGTACATAGCTGAATGCAAGCCTGCTATCGTATTTACAGGGATCCGGTAAAGACAGATGTGTTCTACAGTGGTTCAGCTGAAAGCATGTAATGAACATGCAGGTACATCGATATAAGACACCTCTTTAAGATGAGCAACATGAGAGGGGAGTCCTCTGTTACACAACAACAATACCAAACAGCAGGACAGATATTTCAGAGTTTACCATGAGCAATGCACAGGGCCCAGCACCATGAGACTTAGCAAAGAAAACCCACAGGAAGGATCAGAATCCAGTAAGGTGACTATGAAAAGACAGAGAGCAAGAATTGTGGCAATGTGCTTGGCACACTGGTGTATGGCCAAGATGGAGACAGCACCAGCTAAGGAGACAGCCTCGGCCTTCTGAGACTGTGCCCCTAGGATACCGAGCATGCTGTCTGTCTTATTTCTTCTTCTACGGCTGTGATAAAACCCTTAGACAAGCAACTCAAGGGAGAAAGGGCCTATTTAGCTCACAGCTCCAGGTCACAGTTCACCACGGCAGAGGAGTCACAGTGGCAGGAGCTTCAGACATTACGTCCACAGTCAGACGAGAATTATAAATGTGTAATTCTACCCGCTGAGGTCCAAGATGCCGAGGAAATGGTGCCGCCCACAGTGGGCAGGATGACGATCACCTCCACAGTTGTGTCCAGCAGTCTGTCTCCCAGGAGATTCTAACTTCCGCCACGTCGACACTAAGTATCACACCACCCATGGGCTTGCCCACACACAGCCACCTGGGTCTTGCCAAGGCTCTCTTCCTGTTGGCTATAAACCGAGTACCTGCTTCCTGCCCGACATAAACCCTAGGTATGAATTTGTTAAAAGCTTCCTAAAAGATGATCCCCACCGGCTGGTCTCACTTTGGACGGCTGACGGTTTCCCAAACCGTCCCTTGTGTTCAGTGCCCTTCCACACAGTGGACATCCATTGTCTCATTTAATCCTTCCGGACGGCCCCGTGACGTGGACACTATAATTAGCCCCACTTTTCAGCTGAGCAGCCACAACCAGAGCACACGGAAAGTTAAGTGACCACTTCTGACAGGAATGTTACCATCACGGGCCAGCTCTAATCCTATGTCAAATTAGAGGTTTGGATGTTAAATGGTATAAATTCAGAAGAAAGAGAAAATTACCATGGGGCTGAGAATGTTCATGAAAAAAAGAGGAAATTAAACCTGAAAACTTAGTAGGACCTGCCCGGGTGGAGAAGACAATGATATTACAGATAAAGGAAAGAATGCGGCCTGGGTTACGGAAGTGAAAGCCTACACAAGTGTGACTGACAGGCTGGGAGCATAGGTCCGCAGGTGACAAGCACAACAGAGGAGTCAGGGGAACACCGGGGGCGAGGAGCTGAGGAGTCAGGGGAGCACCAACGATGAGGACCCGAGGAGTCAGGTGAGCACCAGGGGTGAGGAGCTGAGGAGTTAGGGGAGCACCAGGAGTGAGGAGCTGAGGAGTCAGGGGAGCACCAGGGATGAGGAGCTGAGGAGTCAGGGGAGCACCAACGATGAGGAGCTGAGGAGTCAGGGGAGCACCAGGGATGAGGAGCTGAAGAGTCAGGGGAGCACCAACGATGAGGAGCAGGGGAGCATCAGGGATGAGGAGCTGGGCAGAGGTGTGGCCCTGAGGGCTTTGTTTTGTCCATGTTTGTAAGTCAGTCAGCCAGTGGTCCTCTATGCTCCACGAGACTGGCCAGCAGGACCTGGGAACAGATGCTCTTCTGCACAGGGGGAGCTTAAGGGTAGCCCCAAATCAAAGGCCTGCTAATACCAAGTGTTCTCAACACAAGATCGCCACAGAAACCATGCCAGAACTGAGTGGCACTGCCAGGGATCTGCAGCACCGACGTTTTATCCCCGGGCCCATCAACATGCTTAAATATTGAAAGGACTTACAAAGGGTGTGAGTTCTTCTTTGTCATGTTCGGGGACAGAGAAAATATTAAAACCACAATTAAAAACAGAGAACTCATTAATAAAACGCTACAGCAATGCACAGACAGGAAGGAAGGGTCCCCTTGGGCTAATGAGCAATAACATTTAACTGGTTTTTCCCCAGCGGAAATAGCATCACACTGATCCACTCGGCATAACAAGGCTTTCGTTTTTAATCTGAGTTCTGTCGGTCCCCATATTCGACTTTCTAACTCATAAAGAACCTTTCTCTACACAGAAATTACAAATAGCTCCCATCGTTATGACCAGTTAACTCTCAGACGTCCTTTGCTTACAAATATGTACAGTACGGACCGGTTTTAAAATCCAATCTTACTTGGCTCTCAATATTACTAAAACTCGGTAGGATTGAGTTTTTTCCTTAAAGGGAGGACGTGGCATAAACCAAGGCCAGAGAAGAAAAGGCGATCTTCTCTTTTCCTTCTTGAGGAGTCTGCCTTCTTTCAGTTTGGGGGAGAATGTTTCCTTCATTCCTAATGTGAAGTGGTGTGTCAACATCGTTAAGTATCAACAGATTTCAACGTAACATAAAAGCAGTAATGGTTAGTGCCATCTTGATTGGCTTGAGGCATGCCTTGGGAATTAGCAAAGAACAAAGCTACGAAAAGAAGAAAAGAAAGAACAAAGCTTGGGGGGCATTTCCTTTCCAGAGGTTAGCTTGGGAGGAAGCATGACCCCGCATGTGGGCAGTACCATCCTATGGAAATTGAAATTGAAATGTATACCCTGGCAATGCTGACGCAAGCATGGGCAGCCCGTATATGATGGTCTGTTGAACCCGTATTTTGGGTTTCATGGTCTAAGCTAATGAGGACAACTGACCAGGTCTCTCCCTCAAGAGGACACCAGACCTCATGACAGATGGTTGTGAGTCACCATGTGGTTGCCAAGAATTGAACTCAGGACCTTTGAAAGAGCAGGCAATGCTCTTAACTGTTGAGTACCATCCTATAAGCTGTGCTAAAACAGGGAAAAGGAAAGCTAGCTAATAGGCATACCCTCAATCAACATCACCCTCTCCCTCCCTCCACTCTCCTCAATCCCTTCATTCCTTCACTGTGAGCTGCCCTGTCCCACCAGGCATTCCCTGCCATGGAAAAGTATGGACCCAAGCCACAAGCACGGTCCCCCCACAGAGGACGGTCCCCCCAGAACACGGTCCCCCAGAGCACAGTCTCCTCAGAGCACGGTCCCCCCAGAGCTTCCGGCCTTAAGCTGTGAGCTGAGGCCAGGTTATTGGGAGCAGCAGCAAACAGCTAACACAAAGGCCTACAGGTTGCCATCTGCACCAGATAGGGACAAAGTCATGTGTAGACACACCTGTGTCGAAACATCACGGAATCTAAGCTGCCACGTTTAATCCCTTTTAAAAGTTCACAGTGTGAGACTCGTGGCCTCTTCCTTGCGTGGGGACGGTTCTCTGGGCCATTGGTGGCAAATAAGACAGGTGCTCACAATGACTTTCTCTGGCACTTCCTCTCCTTGCTGAACTACAGCCTGAGCAGCTCAGCTTCGCCCAAGCCAACCAGCAGGTACCGGGAAGACATGCTAATGACGTCTCTCCTTACTTCCGGTGCATCTTCTAAAGATGGCATGTTTTCCTGTCATAAGCATCTTTCAGACAGAAAGGAAACTGCACACTGTAAGAATATCCCTAACAGACGTAGACAGCTGGGACCTGAGCTCTGGGGGCTGCTATGTATGGGACAGCAACGTGAAATGAAAAATGTCCCACATCCCACAGATGAACCTGAGCCTGGACAATGAGTGTCGTGTGGGGCTCCATCCACCCACCATTCCCAAGGCGCAGCTGCTACAGACTGTCAAAGCCGCACTTTTGAAAATGTATTTTTTTCCCCAGTTAGAGACGCAAATCTATGTCCCGGTCAATCCAATCTCTAAAAACCTCACGACATGACACACATCTCTACCACAGAGGAAAATCAGACTGCAGCTACGCCTGAGCTGGACCAGTAATAAACACGACGACGTATTTAAGGGGAAAGGATGCGGATGCTGGCTGCCGGGGTGAAATGCATCAGACAGAGGGGGGAGTAAGAGGGTAGAGATTGGCCATACAGGTGATGAAATATTTGTGTTAATTATATATTCTATACATTGTGTATAGGGATGGTCACTGTGATAGTCACTTTATGTTTGAAATTTTTCATAATAAAATATTGAAGGAAAGCATGAAATCATAGAAAACCACAGACATTCAAGGAGAATATAAGCGGCCCACAGACACCGAGTATATGCCTGTTTTATAAACTGTCTTCCCCATCCCACCCCAATACACTCAGCATTTTCCGAATGGCATATGATGTCACCATACAGGCAGCACCGTGTAGCCTCCAAGTCTTCGCCGTCACCCGCCTGACACGAATCCCTATTCTCCACACCACTGATTGACAGACTTAGAATAAAGTCCCGGAAGTACAACTTCTGACTCAGGAGGGGACCATTTTGAGGCCTGCTTTCGCGTGCTCCCCTTTTCTAAGCCCTCCTCCGGAATGAGCTAGCGCATCACAGAACCTGTCAACCCAGAGGCCTCTGAGCCTTAAACACTCTCATCAATAAAACCTGTCACTCTCATTTCTACTAAGAAACAAAGGCTCTTTTTCAAAAAAAAAAAAATATCTAAAATAGGTACCGCTAGTACTCCCCAGTTTGTTTCCTAAATCCAAGTCAGGGGTGCTGACTCAGGACTTCGCCCCAGCAGTGGGACAGGAGCTAAGTGAGAATGGGGTACCTTTCTGTGTCAGTAAGTAAGGAGAGCGCCAAAAATCAACAGGGCATGCCAAAAGACACAGAAGCCAGCCTGAAGAAGCCCTTGCATGCTGGGTCTAATTTAAGTACAAAACTGCATAACTGTAATGGATTGTAATTGGAGTGTAAAATTGTCTATAAACAAATAAACCAATTGGCCAGTATGGAAAGGGGGTACAGAAGGAGGAGCAGGGGGGAAAGGCTCTTGCTCTCGGCACAGCACACTAACACGGTAATGTCCTACCTAAGACAGAATCATCAAGGGATGCAAGGCTGAAGAACATTTACATAGCCTCAAAGTAGCTACCAATAGCTAATCACAAAAGAGAAATAGGCATTTTCACTGCAGAGGAACTGAGTGAACTCATAACCACAGGCTCAAGTGTAGCATCAGAAAAACTAAGCCAAGCAATACCCATGCCACTGCACCAAGGACCACCAAGGACACACAACCCCTATGACATTCCCACCACAGCCACATAAGCCAAACGAAGGGGAAATCGGTAAGCCCAAAACAAGGAAGGGTAGTCTGCGAAACAAGTGTTCTCTGCTTTGCAAAACTGTCCAAGTCTTAAAAGGCAAAGAAAGGCAGGGGAAACTGTTCCCAAATAAAACAGACTAAACAGACACATCAGCTAGATGCCATCTGTCGTCCTGGAGTGCATCCTGGCTTGGAAAAAGTTCCCATAAAAGTCTCTTGGGACAAAAGGCAAAATCTGAAGGCAGACTATCCAATAAAGTAATATGATCATTCAATTTCCTGGATTTTTAGGAGATGCTGAAATACTTTGAATAAACACTTATCGCATCTGTAACTTATTCTCATAGCCAGCAAAAATAAAATAATTATAACTGCATATAAGTCAATAGCATAAATAAAGAGAAAAGGCAGATGTTGCAAAATGTTTTTAAGTGGTATTATAGAGGTCACGGCAGTCTTGCAATTTTTCTTGGTGTTTGCTTTAAATGGTTTCTAAAGACATTTTAAGTACATGTAAATTTTGCTATTTTCAGCAGAAAGGTAACATGTACTTTCTTTTTTGTTTGTTTGTTTCTTGTTTTTTTGTTTTTTTGAGACAGGGTGTCTCTGTGGCTTTGGACCCTGTCCCGGAACTAGCTCTTGTAGGCCAGGCTGGTCTTGAACTCACAGAGATCTGCCTGTTTTTGCCTCCCGAGTGCTGAGATTAAAGGCGTGTGCCACCATCGCCCAGCTTACTTTCTAAAAGAGAGGGAAGTACCGTACCTCACTACACTAGAGGTCACAAATGAAGAACAAGCCAATAGTCACACAAGCCGAATTTAAGAATTTGGCCTGGGCTGGACAGATGGCTCAGTGGTCCTGTGCTCTTCCAGAGGACCCAGGTTCTACAGCACCTACATGGCAGCAAAAGTTAAAAAAAAAAAACCAACCCAATACACATAAAATAAGTAAATAAATAATTTTCCAGGTGGTGGTGGCACACATATTTAATCCCAGCACTTGGGAGGCAGAGGCAGGTGGATCTCTGTGAGTTTAAGGCCAGCATGGTAAGCAAAGCGAGTTCCAGGACAGCCAGAGCTGTTACACAGAGAAACTTGAAAAAAAAAAAAATTGTCATGTATCATGTACATTCTCCACATTTGACTACGTTCATAGAACACACATTTGTCAAATGTCAGGTAATTCTCAGAGTCCTGTGAAGTGAGTTACAGGAGCTGTATTAAGCGGTCTGTTCCTTCTACAACTCACTGGAAAAGTAACGACCCAGGAGCGGATTGAGGGTACAGACGTGGTGTCGGGGGAGGGAGGGAAGCTGGAGCTCATCACCTTTCTTATCACTTAAAAAGCCCTTAGCCAGTAGCCACCACATATCTTGTGAAATACAAGTCCACGGGGACACACGCTTCCCCTCCAGTAGCATGCTTCCCCTCCAGTAGCCCCAGCAGACTTCCAAGTAGAACTCCTTCCTGTGAGTTTAGCCGTACAGGGTGCCTTGCCGGGAGCCGAATAATGACCGTCTCTGACAACAACAGGCCCCTAAGCGGAACTGGAGTTTCTGCTTTTCCCTCCTCACATGAGTTATATGCTCTTGCCACAGCAGAGCAGGATTTGGCAGCGTCCTACGCTCGCTTTCGCTCTGCGCTTTCCTGTGTCGTTTCCTTGGCCTCTCACACTGTAAAAAAACGGGACGATGTATGCATACAGGCGGGAGAGGTAGGAAGTGAATGGGCTACAACCTGCCTCATCCAATAACCATACAAGAAGTTCGTTGTATCCAAGTCCCACAACCTACCACTTACACATCCTTATGTGAATGGATAGGACTCACCTGGTCAGAGTGACATCCTAACGGACAGGAAGCCTGGCCTCCTGAAATCCACCTGCTCCTACTGGAGTGGCTATTACACTTCTCAATGCTCCACTTCCCAATCTATAAAATGGGGACAATAAGGCAAACGTACCAGCTCCAAGAGTCCAGTCCCAGACACGGTTCTAATGCAAGAACTGATCCTTACTTAGTACCTTCCTGCTTCGTGTGAAACCTACAGACAGTCCCAGGCAGAGCCACCTCAGTGCCACTGTCCCGGCTTCAACACTGGGCAAGCGAGCGGACTGAGGAGCTCCAGCCACTGCTGGGGGAACTTGCAACGCTAACACTGGACTGGCATCACTATTCGGTCATGATGGTTCACTGGTGGCAGTCAATGATAACACCAAGATACTCACTGGGGGAGAACGCATATTTATGGAAAAGTTCGCTTGAAAAGAACAATACTCAGCAAAAACTGCACATTAAAAAAATGGCCAAAGGGCTGGAGAGATGGCTCAGTGGTTAAGAGCACTGCCTGCACTTCCAAAGGTCCTGAGTTCAATTCCCGGCAACCACATGGTGGCTCACAACCATCTGTAATGAGGTCTGGTGCCCTCTTCTGGCCTACAGACATACACACAGACAGAATATTGTATACATAATAAAATAAATATTAAAAAAAAAAAGGCCAAAAAAAGCACCAAAGGGTAAATATTAGAAGCTACCAGCAGGGCAACGACAGACAATGGTAATACACTGTGTATCTCAAAAAGCCAAGGGAGGACATTTGGATGTTTACACTGAAGAGGAAATGTTATACAAGGCAATGGATACAATGACTTCAACATACAACGCGTGCACGTGTTGAAACATTAACATGGCAGGCTCATAGACGTTCAATTTTTTTGTGTGTTCTTAGGATCAATTAAAAGGATCAGTTAGATTTTTAAAAAGAACTTGAAAGAGAAAGCTACCATGCTTAACGCCTATGGGTCACCTACACAAGTTATTTAATTCCTGTGGTACCAAACACATCCACGCCACATCCCTATGAACGATGAAGACCCCAAGAGTTCAGGGCTCACCCACATCGAACACAAGTTCCAGACTCTAAAAGACAAGACCTTATTCTAATTTTACAAGGAAAGGCAACTCCGCCAAGCGCCTAATTCTTTACTTCGCAAAGACTCACCACTGTGAGCCAGTAGAAGAGAAACCTAAGAAGCCAGTATTGCTTAATTCAGTAGAAAAATAATACTCTTATTTTTTTTTTAAGACAACAACTAGGGACCACCCCCAACACGAGGGGTAAAAACAGTAACCAATGTAAATGTTACCTGTTACTCTGTGCTGCTCCCTCCTGGCTGCCCCGGAGAAGTGAACCACTCAAACGTGCCTGTTTCTGTAGGCCAGCCAACATAGAGAGCACCGGGCTCTTTTATACCATGGAATGAAATCCTCTAGCTTCAAATAACCCCTAGTAGAACTCAATCCTAAAGCACACACTGCAATATTTTCTATTTATGAGGTTCCCAAAATGGAAATTGGGAAAGAGCTTCTTGGAGTGGTCCCAAAGGACCTGCCAGATCCCTTGCAGCTCCGTGACCCCTAGGGCCTATGATATCCAAGCTGCTGCGAGGCCTCTGGTAGCAGAAGATCTTACCTCTTTCTCTATCTTGAGTAACTTCTTTACAGCCACCTCCTTGTCCTGTGATATCCATTTGGCTCGATAAACACTCCCAAAACTTCCTCCACCGCAGTTTTCGAAAAACTGCAAGTCGTCAAATTTAATTTGCACAAAGGAGGCGCCGAGAGACGACATCTCATAATGACAGTAGTAAGCGTCCACGCAGTCTGGAGAGAGAAAGGAGAGACACTGGATCACAAACAAGTCAGAGTCCTGCTGCCGATATTTATACCGAGTCCTGTGAAACTTCCAGAAAGAGCAGGATGACTTCAGAAAGAAAAGCGAGACGAACACATCGAAATGAAAGCTCTCACCCTGGCAGCCGGCGCAAAATTCATCAACGGCTTGTCCAGGCTTGGGAACGGCTCAGATTCCTCCGCGGCAGAACCTGTCACAGCGCTTCCTACACATCCCGAGGAGCTCTGCCTAAAGGCTTCTGTGTCACCAGGTCTCCTACCAGGAAGGCTTGACACACAGAAACCATGCTTTCTTTCAACAGTAAGCTAGCATAGCTCGTCTGGCATGCGCGGCATGCCGTCTCTCCCTGTTGCCCTTACTTTACGGGAAAAGTACCCAGCCTAAGCCGGTGCGCATCCTAGCGCCAGCACAGCCAAAAAAAAAAAACGCTGCAGAGTAAACACGCATTCAGTGTTTAGACTCCAAACAAGGTTTCACCGAGGAGTGAAAGAAAAGGTGGCCAAGTGCTGCCAAACGGGTCTCACTAGGCTGCACACCATAGCAGAACCTATTTTCTGAGACGTTGTAGCTGTTTACAATATATTAAGTCACCCAAAGAATACTGCCAAAGACGTTAAATAAAATATATATATTATGCTTGTTTCCGGATGAACCCACGGCCCCTCCCAGAGACTACTTCAGTGAGATTCTCTGTGACTGAAGGGCTCTTACTCTTGCCCAGGTGTGTGTCCATTCCTAATCCTCTATGCTAAACCATAAATTAGCAGGAAAAGCAAAACCCTAGACACACAGGTGATGGCATAAGCTTCTGAGCAGGCATAAAAAGCTGCAGGCGGTAGATAAAAGAATCTGCATGTGCGCCCTTCCTCGGACTGTAAACAGCGAAAGGTGGACCTATATTTGAGGACCCATAAAACAATTGGCTTATGCTCCCAACGGTCACCATCATGAACGACTTCTAACAAATGAAAAGAAAACAGCTATATAAACGTAAAGGCGTCTATGATAAAATGCAGTGTGCGGCCACTCTGCATGTATCTTCTATCTATAAACATTGAGACATACTGAAACATGACGCCTGCACCTTTCTTTTTTTTTATTTTTTTTTTATTTTATTTTATTTTTTTTTGCCTGCACCTTTCTTTCAGAGGATTCTGACACCATCCCCCCAAAGCGCACGAGGGAAGGGGAACACAGGCGTGTAAGAGGGAGAAAGAAACGTGACAGAATTAAGAGCAAACCAGAAGGGTGCGCGGGCCTTTTACTACCCTGGCCATTTTCTATGAAGCCTGAATTTGTTTTTCCTTCCAAAATAAAAGGTAGAAGGAAGCAGTCTGCAGCACTAGAAAGCCAGTGTCTCCCTGTACAACGCAGTGCTTTGCCAAGAGACGCACGCAGGCGGCTAAGATAGTTCAGCGTGCAGCTGGCTTAGCCATCCCATTTTAGGAGCATCAGCTCACTGAAGAACGCTGACTCCTTATGCCAAGTCCAAGTCTGCTCCACGTTAGGGAGAAGGCAAGAAAGAAAAATGAAGCGATTTGTTTATCCTCAATGTTTAGAGCCTTCCACTGTTTAGAAGAGGGAGTCTGCACAAAAACACAGGGAGGGGGACGGCTGTGGGGAACGCAGGCGCAGTCTACTGACACATTTAATTTAGCGATGTTTCATACAGACTCACTACAATCCATAGTTAACTGCAGAAAAGAAGGTCTATAGAAAATGTAGGAGAATATGCCCGACCAACACAGAGAGTGTGTGCAAAGCAAAAAGCTTTTATGATAAATGTCAAACGCTATGCTAGCTCTCCGCGGGGCGGCAGAGGACAGGCCTATGTTTTTATAATCAATTTATCAGGTATAGGAATTTAAATAGGCCTGCAAAGCTTAGCAGACAAGGCAAGCCCACTGCCTCCCTGTGCCCCGCTCAACTCTCACTGCTGAGAAAGCCACTCACGCCGGCTCCTTTGAGGATTCTCTCTTCTTTACCACATCTGGGGGGCGTGACTAAACACTGCCGCTTCTTAACGTTTCCCATTTCAGATCTTGTTACAGTTCCCAGGGAGGGAGTCAGCTCTTACACACCATCCTCAGCCTCCACAGGCTCAGGCACTAGGCTGTTCTAACCCCTCTGTTCGCAACCCCAACATTTGGCTAAGTCAATATTCGCAGTTTGTAGTAGGCTTGCAAAGTCAATATTATTCCCAGCACCGCCATGTGGCAATTTTATCTTACTTAGATAACTTTTGTTTCTTCTGGAGTTACTAGTTCCCCTGTGTTTTCTTCTATTGTTTGTTTAGCTTTTCATGCTACTGACAAACTTAGCCAACCCATCAAATTCTCCCAGGACTGCAAAACTCTCAAAGAAGTAAAACAAAACAATAACAACAACAACAACAACAAACAAACAAAAAAACAAAAAACACCAAATCTCTGTTATTCTGGAAGAAGGAAGATGCTGGTTTTCATGGAGACATTCTTTCTTAACACCTCATCTTGATTCAGTCTGGCTGGAATAGCTGCTTCCCAGGTCAGACTGTAACTGGGATTTCTTCTCTTGTGCTAATCAAAGACCTTCCTTCTCCTTCACCCTCTGAGGGAAAACCTTGCCCTTGGACCTTCATTTTCTCTTTCTTGGTTTACTTCTGCACCTTGATGACATTCGTCTCTCATTGACTCTGAGCAGACGGCACAGAATGGGGTTTTTGAGTCTCCACTAGCAACCTGTCTGCTGCTTTAGGAAGGATATTATCCTTTATGTAGCTGTGAAAGTATATTTTATTTTTTTTTTGCATTTTTTAAAATTAACTTATCCATTCATTTTGTGAGTGCAAATATTTTGCCTGCATGTGTGTCTGGGTGCACAGAAACTGAAGGGGTCATCAGATCTCCCGGAAATGGGGTCACACAGATGCTTGTAAGCCACCAGGTGGGTGCCAGGAACTGAACCCGGGTCCTCTGCAGAGTACCAAGGACTCTTAATCAATGAGCCATCTCTCCAGTACTCTCACTGAATTTGTTTTTCTCCAAGACTTATCTCTTTATTATATGTGTATAAGTGTTATGCTTGCATGTATGTATGTGCACCATGTACATGCCTGGCGTCTGCAGTGTTTGAAGAAAGCATTAGATCCTCTGGGATTCGCTACAGTCGTCAGCTTCCACAAGGATGCTGGGAATAGAACCCAGGTCCCCGGAAAGAACAACACATGTACTGAAGCCCTGAGTCGTCTTTTTAGCCCCTCTTTCATTTTGAGGGCAGCTATGGACAGGTGGACGCTACTCCGGCTTCTAAACCTTTTTACGTCTTTTTAAAAAAAAAAGCTTTTAGAATTACTTTTTATCTGTAGATTTCCACCTTTTTAAGGCTGTCCTTGGAGATTATTTGTCCCCCCCCCCCCCCCCCCCCCCCCCCCCCGCTCACTGATAGGACACTCAGTTCCAATCTTTAATTCGTGTCTTTGAGTCTCAACCGTCCCATGTTCCTTACCAATTGAGCCGCTTGTATTTCATGTCTTATTTTGCAAACACGCATGAAGCCCTGCTCTCAGTTCCCCTTCTGTGCTGACCACACATCTGTCCCTCACACTGTCTCCGGAGCATTCTTTCTATCCAGCCATCTTTCCCATCGCACTCCCAGCAGAACATAAACCTCCCAAACCCAGAGTTCATTTCCGTCCATCCTGGGTTTTCAGCACCAGACACGCAGTACAGCCCCTTTTCTGCTCTAGCCTGTCTGTTCAATTAATTAATGGCTTTTGGATAATTTTCCCGTTATAATTCCCGGAGCTGCAAAGATTTCAGTCAAACTCAGGAAAGTGAGACCTGCCGTTTTCACAGCGCCCGCAGAGGACTCTAAATCAAATCTGTTTGAGAAGCTGCCACAGGCTTCTTGGGGAACCTGGGGCCTCCAGTACTGGGTGCCTCTCAGTTTGGGTTGAGACAGAGGAGGGGAGGAGAAACCCTTTCCCAAACAGAGAAGGATGTGATCAGCAAGAACTAACTTTGAACCCCCTGGCCTTGGCTATGGTGGCCACCCCGACGAGAAGCAACAAGGTACATTTGTCCACGTCAGTTACTCATACTGTACTATACCCCGCTGTTGGGAATTGGCTCTACATGAATGGATGATGCAATTACTTGGATGTTTTATTGAGACTGTAAAAAAATTAAGTCCCTTCTAATTTCTGAAGAGATTAACAATTTTAAGAGTGTGTCAGTGAAGGTTTTAACTCCAGTGAGCTCAGCAAGGCATCAAATCCCTCAGTTAAAAAATTTGGTTTAGCTCTCCACCCCTGTATACATATGTACATATGTGTGCATACATATATATATGTGCATGTGTGTATGTATATATGTGTAAATTTCAGGCTACATATGTATATTGCTTCCTCTTTCATTTTAAGTCGCTATTCAAAGATCAGTTTACAAGGAGAATGAAATATGAGTTGCCACTACCCAAACCCAGAGCATCTTGGGAAGAAACTGATCAAACCACAGCATCAAGACCTGATCAAATTATGCTAGAGTTTCTCAGAAACATCTCTACTGTCTAGACCGATAAAGCCATCTATTAGACTGGGAGCCAGACATACCCATTTGCTTACAAAGGCTACCAGATGACACACGATGTTTTTAACTCCATCGGAGACTGGCTTTTACATAATACAGACAATCCCACAGCCCTGCAGGTGGACTCGGAATAGGAACATCACGAAAATCAGAACATAGTAAGGGGTCACAAATTTGAAAACAAAAGCAAGTTGGTTAAATTCAGCCATCTGCTGACTTGAGCAGTAGCCAAAACTTGATGATTTCAAAAATGTCCCTAAATTAAAAATACAAAACTAATTTCAATTATTAACTAAACAGATAAAAGCATACATAGTATCATTTAGTTAATTATAAAAGCAGAACCATATAAAAGTGGAAAAGTCTTAAACGAAATATTATTTTACGTTTTAGTTTCCCATCTTCTCAACAAGGGAGCTGGGGTCAGGACTTAGCTCACGGGTCTTTAATTCACCTCTTGATTTTTCGAATTGGTATCAATCTCAAGTCAGTTGTCTGTCACTTTATTTCTGCCACAGATAAATACAAATAAAAATAAAAGGCTACTTGAATGTCTACCATTTGAGAAGCAAAGTTTTACAATTAGACGGAACTGAGTTGAATTCTGTCTCCGTCTCTCTTGAAACAGCCACGTTTCTTCCAATGATGCCATTTCTAAACCTCGTAAATAAGGGTTTTGAAATCACCTCCATCTGACAATCCTGATGGCACCGGAAACGGAAGCATCACTTTTAAGCACAGACAGGCAGCACAGCCAAGAGCAAAGACCCAGTTAGCCAGAGCGAGCCGCAGACCCCAGTGCAAGCTATCTGAGCTCAGTCAGGCGAAGGACTGTGTGTCTCTGCAATGTAGGCTTCCCGCGGCTTCCCCCAGACTCTTCATGGGGAAGCAGGGGAGGTGTGGAATCTACACACAACAGGTAGAAATGGAGGCCCTCTAACTGTTGTCTAAGCTTTGATGCCACCCATTCTTTCGGCCTTCATAATCAGTCCTGTCTCCCCCTCCCATGTTCAGAACTGTGTTCTGTTTTATTTCAGTCACTTCTGCTGCCCAACTGTTGACAAGCGGCCTGTAGATTTCTAAGTGCTTTTTGGTTGTGTTTATGTGTCTTAACTTCTTCCCACCCTTGTGCTTCCTCTCCCTTTGGGGGTTGGGTCACTGTGCAAAGTCTATCTTACGAGCAAGGATTATTTAGTTATTTCCCACACAAGGTCTCGCTATATTGTCCAGGCTGGCCTTGAGCTTGGGATGCCCCTGCCTCCGCTTCCCAAGTGCCAAAGTTAAAGATGTGTACCAAGATGCCTAGCTATACATGTAACTTTTTTCCTTTCAAACTGTTTTTTCAAAGAGATGAACCCTATTTAAGTTACTAGAAGGTTTTTTTCTTGTACTTTTAGATATTAGTATTTGCAGAACATATTTATTCAATTACAGTATTCACTGTCTGGCCATCTTCCTTCTGATCTAATCTACCATAGCACATGGGCACCTGACTCAAGAAAACTATAATCTGCCTTATCAAATACCTCCACATCATAATGAAAATATTTTTTAAATTAACTTTACAAATGAAGTCTGGAATTTCTCTGGACTGTTCTCTTTTGGACATATATGAACCCATTGTTTCTAATGTATAACTTCCTCATTTTCCATCCCTAACTTAAACTTTCCTTTTTTTTTCCTTTCTTCACAAAAGTAGTTATACATTTATTTCTCACACAACTTAAGAAGAAAGACTAATTGTGTCACCGTGATCAAGATAAACTTTTAAAGAGCTTTCTCAGGCTGAAGAGATAGCTCAGTGGATCAGATTATTTGCTATGCAAACAAAAGGACCTGGGTTCAAATCCCTGGCATCTAGGTGAAAGTCACGCACGGCAATGCAGGCCTGTCATCCCCAGCACTGTTGGCGGGGACTCTGGGAGCTTGCTAGCCAGCCAGTCTAGCCAAAACGGCAAGCTTGAGATTCAGTGAGAGACCGTGCCTCAAACAATAAAGCCGAGAGAGATAGAAGACACCTAGCATCGTCCTCTGGCCTCTGCATGCAGCTGCCCATGTATATGCACACATAAACATGCATATACCACACGCACACAAGGAAGGAGGGGAGGGAGAGAAGAAGAAAGGATTTGGGGGTCAGCAAGATGGCTGGACAGGTAAGAGCACTGGCCAGCAAGCCTGAGTTCGATCCTAGGAACGCACGTGGTAGATGACATTCCCACAAGCTGTCCTCTGACCTCCATACATTTTGCGCATCCAAACATATACATACATAAACAATAAATAAATTTTTTTAAAAAAAAACTTAAAGGTGATTTTGCAAAAGCAGCCCTCAACCTCTAGCCAACTGATGTGTATTTCTTCATACAGTTCAGTAAGTAAATGTATCAAAACCACATATCATCGTGTGCTTTATAATGCTGTTTGGAATTGCTGCCCTGTATTCTTTTAAGGGCATATTTTTTTTTCTAAGAAAAGGGAAGTCTTTGGTTCGATATATTTCTTCATAATGTCAGGGTCAGAGATTTAAAGACACAATTCTTGAACAGACTGCTCTGTGCCCGTCTTTAAAAAAGAAAATCATTA
Source organism: Alexandromys fortis (assembly GCF_014885135.2). NCBI lineage: Eukaryota > Metazoa > Chordata > Mammalia > Rodentia > Cricetidae > Alexandromys > Alexandromys fortis. The sequence goes on from NW_026067899.1 coordinate 1,267,777, forward strand.
ATGATAACTAAGTCTATTAGGAAAACTGACTAGAAGCATGTCTACTTTGCTATTTTCTTCTAAACGGCTTTCAGAAAAGGACCCCTCACATAACATAGGTTGGACCCAAGAAACAGGGCTCCTTCTGGCATGTGTATGAGAAATCCAGCTTTAAATGAGTCTAGACGAGAACGGACGATCTCCCTCTCTCTGTGCTTCGCCATCTATGTAACATGACTCTTCAGTTGGAGCAAAGGTTACAGCAAAAACAAGCTAGTTAAATGAAACATTCTTATGCATCCATTAATATTCCAATAAATGAAAATCAACTTCCGTGGCCTACTACCTTGCCAGAAACGCTGTTAGCAGAAATAAAACCAATGAGAAAGTGCATCCACGTCCGGGGCTACTGGAGCAGCTCTTGTGGGAAAAGAGATGGGACTGCCCCTGAGTAAAGACAGAGAACACGGAGAGGACATAAGTTCTGGGGCTGCCTAGACGAAGGCCCAGGTGCCCCGGGGTGGGGCTCTTCTGGGGGCAAGGCCCAATGCCTAGGCCAGCCTCCCACTCATCCTGGGGATTTGCTGTACAGTTCTCTCCTCCAGAACTGTCCCTGTCAATCAGGAAACACCCAAGCAGCCTGGCTTCTGACAAATAAGGTGCAAGCTCAGCCTGGGTAGCTGAAAGGAATGCTTCCTAACAAGGGTCAATCGATATGCAGGTCAGAACCGGGTCAGCTGAAGGTGGATGAAAGATAAGACAGACACCGGGAAATTCAAATCAGCCAAGAAGCAAGACCCAGATTACGCTTTGCTGACTGAGAGGTAGAAATTAGCTGTGGGTACAAGTTGCACAATTGCTGGTGACTAGGATAGCCCCGCAAGAATCTATTCTGCCCTCTTAGTAGTTCGTGACGCATGCCTGAGTGTTCAGCAGGAGGTGGGGGCGTGGAGAAGAGATCCTGCATCAGCGAGACAAGAATGGGTGTGTCTCTAAGGCCTGCTTCAGCCCACTAGCATGATGACTAACCAGGCTAGTATGAGGTCCTGAGAGACCGTCTTCCTTTCCTGGGAGGCGCATCTGACAGTAAACACGAGGGGGTGTTCAGTAGTCTACATGGCTGATGGAAAGAGTAGAAGTTCCGGGGCCACACTCTTGGAATTCTTCTCGCATAGCTAGAGAGGTCCAATTCCAATGTCCGTCTCGAACTCTTCTCTCCCATCCCCAAAGTAAAGTACTCTTTCCATCTTGAGACCATCAGGAGAACCACAGACTATAGACTCCTGGGATGGATGAACTAATTCCATTCTTTCCCTAGCAAAATGGAGTCACTTTACCTCTTCCATCAGCCTGGGGCTACAAACCTCAGCAAAGCCGACCGCATCTTCCCGTCTGCATATTCCCACATAAGCAGCACACAACACTGCAGAGGAGGTCAGTGAGTCCTACTTTCTGGCCTTAAAACAACCATCTGACTCTAAGATGCGGAGGAGTAAATGTGTCTGTTTATATTGCTTTGCTTGGTTAAGAGAAGACTGGAAAGTCCACATGAATTTTTAGGGTTAAATGAAAGATTTTTAAAGCAAACGTTTGCCTACCTTGGAGGTGCTTATTGGCTGCAGACTCGCAAAGGGACACAGTCCTTCTCCTTCACAGTAGGGTATTCTGATAGAAAAGCTTAAGCAAGTATTTACTCCGTGACCTAGAGATAAACGTGTTCACGTAGGGTTTCCTATGTGAAGTCCAGAGATGGGTCCAGAAAGAATTGATGGACCCTGGAGAGAGGACTACTGAAAAGGAGCCGTACAAACGGCTCCAAGAGATCTTAGCTCTGCTTCTCAGCCACAGCCTTCCCATGTTTCTCTAACTTCCAAAGTCTTCACCTATGTGCTTCCCCAACACACAGTATTACAGAGTTGCTTTGGAAACCCTTGTACACAAGAGGCGTGGCCAGGAAGACTCCATCTCAGCATATGCATTTACGTACGACAGGAACAAGGCAAAATACTATGTGTGGGCAAGCCTTGCCGGGCAAAGCTGAAGCAAGCCCCCAGCTTGAGAAACGTGGGAAAGCCCTTTCTGCACTCAGTCCCGGTAGCTGGAGTTTCCCCGACTAGCCCTGGCATTTCTACACGCTGTCTCATAGACATCTCCCAGGAAGCAGGTATCACTGCCTCCCAAGGGTGTAAATGTCAGCCAAGCCTCGTTTACAAACAACAAAACTGGGGTTCACCTTGGGTCACCTCTTTTTCCTCCACTGCATATTCTACTCCATCATTTACTGCCTCCTGATTTTCCCCTTAAAATAGACTTGTCTCTTGTTAGCCTAATAACTGGATAGCTTACTATCCACATATTTGAGGCTTTAGTTTTCTACAAGCAACTATGTCAATGAGTAAAGTATCAGATGTGTCCCCCCCCCCATTCTCATGGTGTTTCAGTGGGCTGGGATTATTTAACTCCTGTTTTACTCAATGCTCCAGCTGTCTCTTGGGGGAATCAGCAACAAAAGCCCCTGAAGTATTAGTCAAACTATCTGGCATGCATGGCTCTCTTCCCTCACAAGTAACAACTTCGGATACAGATGTAACTATATTTGCTTATGTGCAGTGGGTTCAAGGTTAATAGGCGCAAAGGAAGCAGCCTAAATCTTCCCCATAGTAAGACAGAAGGTGTCTCAGCTGTTGCTATTATATTTAGATAGACCAGTCCCCGTCCCTTGTCAATCTGTCCAGGGCAGAATAAAATGGAAAACAAATGATCCCAACTTTTATTCCCAACGTCTGAGAGTACAGAGGCTCTCTTAGTCTGACAACACTGTATCACCATGAACACCTTTCCCCAGCGTAACAGAGGATCTCACTGGCTCTTCTCTGAATGTGTCAAGCTCTAAACTCCACTGTCCGTTTTGCTGGGCGCACTGGGAGCTTCATCTGACCTCTTTCCCGAAACGTCCCTGCAATTTCTCCAGTGGATCCTCTGGTGATTCAGTTGTTCACTCCACGCCCTTCGTAACTCCTGGTGATAATTCTACAGCCCTATCAGACTCAGTTTCACTGCTGAGCCCAGATAGGCACGGAGCCAATGTATTGCCAATAGCACTCACTCTGCACTAACTTAAAATACACGGTGCGGCTTGCCAAGTTTCCTTATTTGGCGAGAAGGTCCCTCAGTTCCCAAGATCTTTGACCATCCATTTTTAGATCTAAATCCGTGCGCTTAATATTTGGTTATTACTTCTCTTAATGTGTTCTTATGCATATCCCCCCCCAAAATACTTTTAAGGGATCAATCATCTACTCGCTTCCCTAGACAATAAAATGTTCCCCACTTAAACTTTTGCCTTGCACATTCTTAAGTTTAAAACACACAAACACGCTTCACAATAACTCCAAAAAGTACTTGCAGAAATTATATTGTAAAAGTTTAAAATAAACAGTACACAGTGCTCCAAACGACCATTTTCCTCTATCATAATTCTCTTTCCAAACAAGCTAAATTCATGTTCATTTACAATCTCCCAAATCTCTCACTATTGTAGCAGAAATCTAAAACAAAGACTCTACAAATGACCAAAACCATAATTAAAATACAGCCGGCACTTTTTTTTTTTTTTTTTTAAATCAAAGAAGGCATGAAATGTCGTAGAAACAGGCCTACGACAAAGAAGTCTGGTCTTGGACCATTTGTTTATTTTTATCGTTAAATATTTTGGAAGGTTTGGATCCACTAAATCCTGACAGATGGTTTCATCTACAGTCAAGAAAGCCAGAAGACTCGCTACAACTACTTCTGGGGTAAAACAGGAAGACACTTCAACCACACAGCCTGAACTCAGATATCCTCAATCCATTCTGGAAGCCGGTTCTCATACGCATTATTAATGAAGGCTGCTTATTGTGAAATCGCTGGAACGGGCCACCAAATGGTGCGCTTTCATTATTAACGAAACTAACAAAAATAGCAATTATGTTCCCCATAAACAGTGCTTACGCAGGATCTCCAGGCGCATGAGAAACATACATTTTTGGGCAACCCAACAAGGACGTGCCATTGTTTTTTCAGGCAGTTCCATGTCAACTGGGCAGTTTAGAATTAAAGTTTTTCGGGAAGCTGTCACACGCGGGGCGAGGCATGGCTGCGGCCCGGAGGCACTCACAGCCAAATCGGGTGTGGGTCCCCGACCCCCGACACCCGCGTGTGCTCCCACGGAAGGGAAAGGTGCTCGGGAAGGGCAGCCGCCACAGGCGCCCGGGCTGTGTCAGGCCGGGCTCTTCCGGGCACCGACTGCTCCACGGGACTGTCCCGGGCATGCCCAAGCCGTACTCGGCCCAGCGACAGGGAACTGCGGGGCCTCAGGGCACCGGGCGCAGGGCTGCAGGGCACCGGGCGCGGGCCGAGGACAGCCGCGCGCCGAGCCCCGGCCTCCCACACCCGCGCAGCCCTAGTCCCCACAGGTCCGGGCCCGGGCCCGAGCGATCCTCCAGGGTGGTGCTCCCTCCCTCTTCCCCGGTCCCCCATGACCCCTACCTGGCTCCCGGGCCGGGTGCGAGCGGCGGCGGGGGTCGGGGACGGCGGCCCGCGCTGCTCCCACGCTTCCGCCGGAGTCAGGAGTTGAACATTCCGCCTCTCCGCGCGGCGCCAATGGGGACGACGTCGCTGCAACAGCACCACCTACCTACGGGCGCGGTACCGCCAGCCCCCCAGCCTCCCGGCACGCCCGGCCCAGCGCCCTGAGGAAAGACCGTGGCTCTGGGTCACACAGACCCCGGGTGCTGCTCGCCCCCGCGGGACCTGGTGCTCTGCCTGGGAGGGGGCCAACAGGGAAGTGGATTTCTGTGGAGACAGGGTTGCAGGTGCCTCAGTTGGGACCATCAACAGGTACTTTGGGAATTTTGAGGAGGAGTCACGGACTGCTGCTCTGGTTGGTGACTTTAAGGTGAAGTCCCTGAGATTTCACATTGAGGTGACAGAGTCCATTGCAAGTATGGAAGAAGAAAAAAAAGTGGCACCGGACTTTGGGAAATAATAATAATAATAAAAAAAATTGGCTGGGGAGAATGGAACTGGAGAGGAAAGAGAGAAGAGATTGCAAAAGTAGGAGCGTCATTTTCTGAATAAGAATTTAGTCATGCACACACTTGGAGAATTATGGAAAGTGGAAGCGGAGTAAAATGGGTGTTTGCTTTAGCGCATTGCTTGATATTGCAGCGCGTGGCTTACAAGCCCTAAGATTTTAAATCACGTTCTTTACTTCCCATTCATTTTAGTGGTGATTTAGAGAGTTGCCTGGGGATGGAAACAGGATTAATGGGAGATATTGTCACTTCCTGCTTACAGATAGGACCGCGAGGACCTGAGTTAGAGGGTGCAACATAAAAAAAGAAATTGGAATTTTGAGAGACATGTTTCAGAAAGAGGCCACAGAAATTGGTGACCCATTCGATTGGGAAAGAAGAAAGCAATGATGCCAGGATTTGAGACCTGGGTGTCAGGAAGAATGATGGTGTCATTGACAGAAATAGAAATTTGTGGAGAGGAAACTGGCTTCCTGCTGAGTTTTGAAGCCATGAGAGGAAGAACAGGTAGAGATGAAACAAGAAACGGAAATCAGAAGGGAGGCCAAAGGAGAAATAGAAATTCTGAAAAACGTTCATATATGTTTAGGATATGAATGTGGAAGGGTGGGTAAACATAAATTAATAATCTTAAAAAGCCCTTCTGGTCTGTTATTACAAAGACTGAGGGTTTTAGATTAATAAACTACATCTTGGTAACCGAGAAGACTGAAGAAAACTTCCACACTAAAAAAAAAAAAAAAAAAAAAATTCTGTGCAAAGTGATCAAACGATTGTAGAAGCCTCCGGTCTACTCAAAAAAAAAAAAAAAAAAAAAAAAG
>NW_026067899.1:1273659-1283899 GCF_014885135.2 Alexandromys fortis
AAAAAAAAAAAAAAAAAAAAAAAAGGATGATGGGCTGGCTCTTCAGGGCACGGTGAGCATGAAAAGACACTGGCACCTACCTTAGCTTTATTAAAGGTGCTGGATTGCGTCGTGACTCTAGCATGGGAGTCAGAGAACCTGGCGTTGCTGCTGGTCCTCTGGGTTATCAGGTGGGACACGTGGCTGGACAGATCTCGGTTTCTTCCTTACCAGAATGAGGTGTTAGGCTCCAGCTCGACTACCAGCCAGCCAGACATGCATTACTGGGAGCATGTAGCTCCTAGCATAAGCCGCCATAGTTGAACCCAATCATCCCTCCACCTCACCCACTTTTCATTCATTCTATTTCCCCTCTGTAATTAGGCTGCAGGAACAATAGACGCTACAAGATAGTTTTGAAACCACACTAGACGGAGCATCTCAGACATCCAGTTTAGGTTGCAAGTTTCTTGAGGCCATACCTTGTATCCTATTGAGCAGGACCATGACTGTGATAAAAGCACAGAGATTCTGTGATCAACTGCCTGCCTCAACCTCTTTTTAAGAGTTACTTCTATTTTGTGTGGATGAGTGTTTTGCCTGCATGTGTATATGTGCACCATATGTGTGCCTGGTGCCTACAGCGGTGCCTACAGAAGAGGAGGTCAGGTTCAGTGGGATTAGAGTTATAGATTGTTGGGAGCCTTCATGTAGGTACTGGGAATTGAACCAAGGCCCATTGCAAGAGCAGCAGTGCTCTTACCCTCCAAGCCATCTTTCCAGCCCCATGGCCACAACCTTTGATTCTCCCAACTGCCTGTTTACTTGTGACTATGTTGCTCTCTTAAGATCCCAGAGCTGATGACTATTATTACAGTTTTTCCTATCACTTATTCGGCTGTTTCAAACTTTTAAAAAAAATCTTTTGGCAAGTTGATTTTTTTGGCTAATCCTCACTGGGCAGAATATAGATTTACAAATGTAAACGGCAATAGCAAAACAGTTCTGGTCAAAACTCGATCAAACCTTGTTATTCTTTCATTTCAAAGGCTTCTGCACACACACAAAAAAATAGATGTATTCTCAGCAGTGATATTGTTCAGAAGTCCTTAGCACCCTCTTACAACCAAGAACACCCTCAAAAATCAGCATGCATTCTAAGTGTGTGTATGTTTTAAATATACTCGAACAAAAATATTACCTAACCCCTTATTCAGGGAGATTGTTTCCCCTAAACTGCCCTTTAACAGAAGTCCTGGAAGTGCCACTAGCTGCCAGAGGAAGAGCAAGGAAGCCATCCTTATGTCCTTATGCCCGCCTCCCCCGGGAGTGCCAACAGCTGCAGCGCAGGCTCTTCTGGGGCATTTTCTCCAGCCATCTCCGCCCTTCATCTCAGACTGAGAAACCCTGATGTCTGGACCACAGCGTCACATCTCAGAGTTACCCACCTTGTCTCCAAAGGCCAGTGCTTCAGCTGCGGGACAGGCATGCAACCAAGCATCCTAGGCCGTGAGTATAGTCATTGCCTTAAAGTCGGAAGTGACGTCTGCATCACTACGGGTTAGTAATGAACACCTTGATGTGCTGCCATCTTTTGGCCCCTAGATAACGGACTTTAATGAAGAGCCGCCAGGTGTGGGGGTTCACAACAGTAACCCCAGCATCTGGACGGCTAAGGCAAGGTGACAGTTGTGAAGTTCAGCCAGCCTAGGCTACGGAGAGAGACCTTGTCTCAAAAACCAAAACAAAATGAAAAGTAACCGTTGGTAAGACTTCTTCAAAAATCAGAAAAGGCCCCTCTCTCTCTCTCTGTCTCTCTGTCTCTGTCTCTGTCTCTGTCTCTCTCTCTCTCGCTCGCTCTCTCACTCCCCCCCTCCCCCCTCTCTCCTTTTTCCGTTCAGAAAATCTCCTTATTGCCTAGCTTAAGTAGAAGACATGGGTTCTCATTCTGTTTCTGCATTTAAGGTATTACACCACACACATGTGCCCTCTGGAGAACTCTACACTCGTGGAACTACACAGTAAACCAGTCTTAGCCAAGCCCCTGAAAGGGTTGTGGTTGCTACTACAGAGTCTAAGGATGCCCCATAAGCCGGGGGGAGTTAATTGCTCGCATGCTGTCTCGGGACAATGTCCTAGCTGCCTAAGACGGGGGAAGAAAGTGCTTTGCTAGACATCAGAACTTGTGCAACGCAGCACCGCCCTTATGAAGCTCTCCAGGATCAAGTCTGGATCTTCAGATCCTCCTCTGCCTTTCTTGACCTCGAGAAACCGAAAGTCTCCTAAAAGCTGTGTCTTGCTGTGGTTTCCTGCTGGAATCCTAGCGCTCACTGGTTGAAACTAGGAAGTGCCCAGTTTTTCTTTACTGGAATCAGGGAGAGGGGTGTAGCACTCTTTCAGGAGGGCCTTTGACAGAGTTCTCAGCATGGTTCTATAAATTAGACAGAAAGTTTAGCTGGTGACCACACAACACAACGAATTGCTCTAAGAGTGGGAAGTTAAGCTGTAGGGGCTGAACCACCAATCTGATGGAGGGGTTTCCCTAGGTGTACTGCTGGATTCCCCTCGCTCAGTGGCCCGTTCAGCCTCGTAGCAACTTGAAGGAAGACCTAGGTGACATGCACGTGTAACAGTGGAGGAACCTGAGTTTAGAAGGAACAGCCAACATGTCTGATAGAAGAATCATTTCAGGAGCTAGAGAGATGGGTACTTCTCTTCCAGAAGATCTGAGTTCAGTTTCCAGCACTCACATCAGGCAGCTCACAGCCATCTCCAATTCCAGGGGCATATGAGCCCTCTGTCTTCCATGGGCATCTCCATTCATGTGCACAGACATATACATATAATTAAAAAATAATAAAAATAATTTTAAAAAATAATTATTTCAAAACCCCATAGTTTCAAAACCCACCATGCTGAGTATGGAGGCACAGGCTAACCCAGCACTTGGGACTAATGAGTTTGACACCAGCTTTGGCTATGCAGTAAGATTTTGTCTCAAAACCAAACACCTCAAAAACCTTTGAGAACCTTTATGGAACCTCACTGCATCAGGTACAAGCTCCCTGTAGCTCTTTCAAAACCTTCAGTATCTAACCCAAATTTTCTTTCTCCAAAATTATGTACCATCATCATGACCTTCATATCTGCATCAGGCTGAACCATGTGTTTGTGTTCTCTTAACCGGCTGCTTCCCTTCTGGGACCCTGTCTTTAAGAACCAGCTCAAGCCTTTGCTTCCCCAAGGCCGTGGCCACTCTTCTGTGGATTAGTAATAATCCCCTTCCCTGTGGGTTCTCATAATATTTTACACTAGGATTTTACTCCATAATATAACCATTTAATAATTTACATGCCCGTCATTTCCTGCTCTTCCTGAACCTTAAAAGCAAGATCCATGGGTATCACTATTGTGTCTGGGTCCTATGCCTACCCGAACTGACACAAGGCAGTATTTAAAAGCACTCAAATATTTAATGAGGAAAAGAGAAATGAATTACAGTTGGGTTTATGATTCAATTAGTTCCATCTTTAGTGATTAGAGACTAGAGATGGATGGAAATGAACAATGCGTGGTCATTAATTCTGTTAGGCAAATTACTAGGAGCATTGCAAATACATGAATTGTTAAATGTATTTAATCCATAAAAAAGGAGCTGAAGGCTCAAATGATGCTGCTTAGTTGGCTCAGTATCACATAGCTCCTGAGTCAAGCCGAGATTTGAGTAAACCACAGTCGGCCGGATCTCGCCTCTCCTTTCTATTTCTATTCCTTTCGTTTCCTTTCTATCGCACTGTACATTAGAGGAAATGTACTTTTAGAAATGGCTGCTAATGTGAGGCTTTTCAAGTAGTGGTTCTCAACTTGTGGGCTGTCGCTCCTTTGGGACTCGAACGACCCCTTCACAGAGGTCATCTAAGACCAGCAGAAGACACGGCTATTTTCATTGCAATTCATAACAGTAGCAAAATTACAGTTATGAAGTAGCAATGAACATAATTTTATGGTTGGGGGTCACCACCGTGTGAGGAACTGTATTAAAGGGTCACAGCATTAGGACGGTGGAGAACCACTGGCTCAGCGGCATCTGCTGTTTCCATGACTCTTTCCCAAAGGGTGCAGCCATCGTGAAAGATAAGGTAACGGTTTGCTGTGCTTATACCTGAAGGCTTTTGTATATAATCAGGAGGAAAAATACATATATTCCATGCCTTCATTTTTTTCCTGAAAGACTTTAAGCTTCTTTGGTGATATTTAGTAAAATTAAGTTTCCCAACTAAATAGCAAAACTGCAAAGGTACTGGGTATCCCTTCAGGTAGGATGCTTCACAAGGTGAATACACAGTTTCTCATTATAATGGTTCAGGAACAGACTCCCAGACCTCTGTCGAGACTCTCCTACACCTCGGTGGTGGTGGTGGTGAACATCTTTAATTGGGAAGTAGAGGCAGGGGGATCTCTCTTCAATCCCAGCACTTGGGAAGCAGAGGCAGGGGGATCTCTGTGAATTCGAGGCCAGACTGGTCTGCAGAGTGAGTTCAGGACAGCCAGGGCTACACAGTAAAACCCTGCCTCGAAACAAAACAAAACAAGAATATCTTCCTATATATGAACCCGCCATACTAATGAAGTATTCAAGAAAGTGAAACACTCTATACACCTCGGAGGATGGGGGCATGTCTCCTCAGGTCTGACTCAAGTCTACTCATCATCTTCGATTCCTCTACCACTGTCTCCCTCCCAGCATCTTCACCTTCTTGACATCTTTCCGTGTCAATTCTTACCCTCGGCATTGTAACAAAGAATGCTACTGAACTCTAAAGGCCAGCATGCAGAATAAAATTACTTACACCCAAAGTGTAGGAACGATAGTCAAGTTTCTGCAGTTGAGGCTTCTGTGCCAACAGATGCAATAGAGATGGAGAGGTGAGGCTCCATCCCCAGATGTTGCATCTGAGACTCGGATGAGTTGCTAAGTTGTTTTAGTTGTAGGCAAGCTGGTAAGACCAACTATCATTTTTACACCCTTTGTATCTTCCAGGAAAAAACCCTTGTCATCTTGGATAAAACAGATTCTCAGATTCAAACTTCTAGGTATTTTAAGAAGTCAATGGATAAAATCTCATATGACATTAAGTTTTATTGCCAGTTTCTTGAATTTGGAGTCACTTTTTCCATTGCAAAACATCTGTTGTTATTTGAAAAACCAGCAATTCTATTCTATAAGGAAAGAGCTAATTCCATTTAGTAATTATGCATGAATCAAGTGATGTAAATAACCTTATATTAAAATTTTAGTTATCTATACATTGTTTGTGCATGTCTTTCTTTTTGAAAAAGAATCTTGCTCTGTAGGTCAAGTTGGCCTGGAACTCACTATGTAGCCCAGGCTGACCTGACCACTCTACTGCTTTTGCATCAGACTCTCAGGTGATGGGCTCACAGATGGGAGTCAACCACGCCCAAGCTCACAGCCGTTTTTCAGTATATATATATATAATTAAAAGATACTGTTAATCCCAAAGATGCGAGGAGAAAGACCACTGACCCAAAATCACCAGGGAAAAATAGATTAAAATAAGCAATTAATTAAAGCAAGCTTTTTTTATCCTTGTACACGGGCTGCCTTCCCCTAAGGCAGGGTTCAAGAGGTCAGCATCGGATGTGAGGAAGACAAGATTTTTATAGTTCAGGGATAGCAAGTTTCCAAATGAGAGATTTGGTGGGCAAAATAGGTGGGTTATAGGAGCAGAATATAAGCATAGCAACTTACAAAGACATATTGCAAGGTGGTCATAATAACCTTTTGAAACAAAGGTAGGTTTGCCAGATGGTTATAATATTTTTATTTTGAAACAAAGACATGATTGCAATTTTCTGAATGACCAGTACAGAATCATTTGTAGTTAGGGTTGCTAGGAGGCACAGCCCAATACTTAAGAAGCAGAGGTTTTCATAAGCAGAAATGAACTTAGTTTGTCTTTACTAGAAATGACTTTTAAGCCTAAAATGGAAGCATACTGGTTCATCATTACCTATCGCCAGTAATGATTCCTTTCTCTCTCATCTTCATTTATCTTTTACCATTAGGCCTGATCCTGTGTATTTGTTTTGTTTTGTTTTGTTTCATTTCACTCCCCCCTCCCCCAAAGTACACAAGTAAGCAACCTAGGTCCGCTGCTCTGCTCACACGAAGGACCCAAGGATCGATTGCTCCTCACAACCCTGGCCAGATCCTGCCCACATAGACCTACCATACCAGCTTTCAAGATGGAAACGTTCTGGCCAACTATTACATTCATTTGCTCTACACTTCTTATGTAGTATTCTTCCTCACGTTGAAATTTACCCAACTAATATTTTTGTTAAGTTCCAATTGCCCTTTTCTTTGGCCATCACCGGCTCTTCTCTTACTTTCTAAGGTCCATTTGTATTAAGGCTCTGTCCACACTGTTGTTCGTAACACCTTCTAGTTTAGCAGCATCTGCAAATTTCATTAACATGCTATTTACTCCCTCTTCCAGATCATTAAAAAAAATGCAATTTCTTATGTATTAAATTTTGCGGTCGAATAGATTTAATTTGCTGTTGTAATTTCAATGCGTGTTTTCTAAAGACATAATGCCGTTAAGAATGGCCTTAACATAGGCTTAAATCCATACCCAGTTTATAGTTATTTCACTATTATGCAACCCACTTGTGTTCCTTAATCAGCACTGTTGTGAGCTCCATTGAAGTTATAATCTATTGATTTTCTCGTCCCGATTTTTCAATACAGTCATCATCGTGGCTTTAAATGCACAGCAATAGCACAGTTAGCCATTGTTGTGCTCAAATCCACAGCTATTTATAAAAGGAAATTAAGTCTTTTTTTCCCCCTCGTAGATGTCCTTCCACTGATGTAAGAAATGTTCTACAGTCAAATCTCTAATTCATAGTCATAATATTTTTTTTTCTGTGCACAGTACTGATGAAGTAGATCTACAATCTCCTTCGTGTTTGTAAGCAAGGAAATAACGCACAAGGTATAAACGCATTATGTAGTTTATAAAATCCATTCACTGTTCTGTATATTTATATAAAGAAAGATAGTTATGCTATGCATTTATGTATTTTTTTAACTATGCCCGCAGGCCCCTAGGGATCTGAGGTGACTTTGTTTTTTGACAACGGACTCCAGCAAACCGCCGTCAAATCAGGGTGTGAGATTTATTAGGCCTTTGCTTCCCTTTTTGTCATACATCACCCTCTTTATTAGCCTTCTCCGGTACTAGTTTGCATTTTCAGTAAGGCGAGTCTCTCCGCCTGCCACTTCTGGACATATGTGGCAGTTTTAAGTCATTAGACATCCAATTAGTCTTGGTGTCCTCATCTTTGTTTTCTGTCTGTCTCTTTATTTCTTTCCTTCCTGCCCCCCCTCCCCCCGCCCACGGCATCCTTACAATATGATCCCATAGTGACTTTCTATTTTATACCATGGAAGTTTTTTGTTTGCTTGCTTTTGTTTTTACTTCTAAAGTGCAGTTTCCCAATGTGAGCTGCTTTCCTGATAGCTGTGTGAGCCATCTCAGGGTACAGTCATAAAGTTTACCCGTAACTTTAAGACTTATTTCTAATTACATATATCTGTGGGTGTCTGCACCTGAATGCAGGTGCCTGTGAAGGCCCAAAGAGCGGGCTGGGCGCCCTGGAGCTGGATAACAGGCAATGTGAGCCTACAGTGCTGGTGCTGAACTAGGAACTGAACTAGGGTCCTCTGCAAGAGCAGTGTGTCCTCGTAACTGCTGGCTGCGCCATCTCTCAGGAAAGGGGGATTATACGTTTTATAAAAGCAAATAAAATAATATAGTAAAGACAAATTCGTGTTTTTACAGAGAGTTTAAAGGCTGCCTTCCTGATAAGTTTTGCTTGAGAGCATTTTTAGAGCCAATGTTGATTTTTCTCAGTAAATGTCAAAATTATCTTATAGCTGGTTTTGGATACAGTCAAATATTGAAACCACCATTTTGAGAGAAAATTTTCAGTATTTAGAATTTCCCTCTTTTAACATAATTTTATTCCTCAGATTTAAAAATAACTCCACAGTAGACATAGAGAGTAAAGAGATAAAAGACAATAAACTAGTTAAAAGCCCGGTGTGGTGGCTTAGTCCTTTAATCCCAGCACTTGGAAGGCAGAAGAAGGAGGATCAGAGGTACACAGTAAGACTGTCAAAGAAAAAAAAAGTGAAATTTGTTTCCCTGTGGAAACCCATTTCTTTTCTTTCTCCTTCATGTCTTCCTCTTTTTCTTTTCTTTTTTCTTTTTCTTTTGGTTTTTCAAGACAGGGTTTCTCTGTAGCTTTGGGGCTTGTTCCGGAACTCCCTCTGTAGACCAGGTTGTCAGCGAATTCAGAGATCCACCTGCCTCTGACTCCTGAGCGCTGGGATTAAAGGTACCATACGCACCGGCTTTTCCTATTGTTGTTAACTTTTTTAAGATTTCAAATTATTTTTGAAGACACTAATTGGGCCACTTATTAACTTCATTTCTGCTTGGAACCATGTGTCTTATAATAATAGCTGTGTGTCTGTTTGTGACAGAGTTTCACCCACAGCTTTGACCTCCCTGTGTAGCCTAGGCTAGCCTGGGATCTGTGATCCTCTGCCTCAGCTTCCTGAAGGCTAGAATTCAAAGAATGGGCTGCCACCTACGCTGAGAGTTTGATTCCTGAGGACGCTTCACTCACCCCTGCTCTTAGCATCCACCTTCCGGACGTGCTCCTGTTCATTTCCTGTCCTATTTTATGATAATTCTTCGTATAGTTATCTTCATTTTCAGCCTTTTCTTTGAAATTGTCTGGGGTAGTCAGAAAGTTGCCGTTTCCTGGCAAAGGAAGAAACATCAAACACACAGGTTACCGGCTAGTAAGTAACAAGTGGACAGGACGCATTTTTGTTCCCGGAGCCCGGACTGATACAAAGGGCTTCAGTGGAGGGATTGTTCTCTCGGAGTGAAGTGGAGAGCACAGCTAACGAGCCTCGTGCTTCAGACGCAGACACTTCTTTCCCAACCTACTTGAGTATGCAAATACATTTTCCCCTCCGTTTCTTAAACATTTCACTCAGGATTCTCTTGTGGCCCGATGTCAAGAGAAATGTGAACGAGTAGAAGTAGCTGGATAATTAGTTTTTCGTAGCATTGATGTAGAGGGAGTCTTATTAAATCTTTGTGGCAGACATTTCAAAGAGATTGTAAGTCATATTTGCAAAATTCCCGCTGAATTATTTCAGTTGAGCAATCACACTTCCGCCTCACTTAGCCGGTCTGCAGATGTCTCGACAACCAGTTGGTCTAGGTCATTTTGCCATGAAAAGTAGTTACACAAACCTTCCCCCAAGTTTCAGTGTGTTAGATTACATGTTGGACAACATAGCCAACATTCCCATGTCTGAAGGAAGTTGCCTTTAGACGTATCTCTTGATGGTAGAGATTATTCCTGATGGATCTCAATCTGGCTCATTTTAGAGTCGATATACTGTTACAGAACAAAATTCCTAGAATCTTCACTTCCTGGGCCTGATTTCAGCCCCATGATACAATTGCTCTAAACAGACATATAGAGGGAACCAAGTTCTAACTCTCACTCTTTTGCAGCTTGGGTAAGTCAGGATGAACCCTGGGTGATCTTATTACAAGAGAACTTGAGACTGGTGGGTCCTAAGAACAAATGTGGATACAGAAATGCCCTGAACTCAATAAGAATCTGGGGGCTGGGGAGAGGGCTCAATTGGTAAAGTCCTGGCTAAGCAAGCATGAAGACTTGAGTTTTATCTCCAGACCCCATATGGAAAAGCCAAGCATGGACAGAGACACATGAATTCATGGGGCTTGGGGCCTAGCCAAATCGTCAAGCTCCAGACCACTGAAAGACAAAACCAAAACCAGATGGATAGGACAGGACCGGAGGATTAGCACAGCATCTGACATCGACCTTTGGCCTTCATACACACACATACACACACACACATGCACACATACACACACATACACACACACCACGTACACAAACACACAGTGCGTTTACACATATACACATACCAAAGATTAAGGCATCATGGAATAGGGACTTTCAAAAGGAACTCTGGCGCTAGATAACCCTGCCATAAGAACTGGACCATCTTCTTTTGTGCTCCAGCACTTTGAATATTTTACTTAGCCTCTCTGGGGCTCATTTCTTCATCTACAATTTGAGGGTAATAATTAGGTTTTTGTTTTGATAT
>NW_026067899.1:1283933-1409922 GCF_014885135.2 Alexandromys fortis
ACATCCTGCCTCCCAGACCTGAGAGAGAGAGAGACATAGAGAGAGAGAGAGAGAGAGAGAGAGAGAGAACACTAAAGACAAGACCTGGCCCAGAGCCCATGATCAGTAAAGTTAGTTATTGTTATGATTGTTTGTAGCTCACATGTTAAACATTTACTATTATTGCTGTTTTTCAATTCCCTGAGTTCCTTGCTTTCCCTAGAGTCGAGTTTTCTTTTTCTTTAGGTTTTACACTACTATGTTCTCAAGTATCTCTAATGCTACTGGTTATTCCTTACATATGTAAGAGGGAATTACTATTCTGGCGATTTGGGAGAGCTGGCATGGATTTTCTTCTGCTGTTAAGACATAGATTTCCCCTATAGGCATGTCTCTGAAAATATCTAGCATGTGGTAGGGTAGGCTGGTTGACTGGCTTACTTTAGGAAAATTGCTATAGCTTGGCCCTGAAGTTCCCAACAGCCCAATAATGAAGCCTTGAGATTGGAACTCAGCGAAGGGGTTTCTAGTTTAGTAATTAGGTTTATCTCCTCAAAGAAACCAATGGGACCACATCTTTTTCTTTCTCTCGCTTTCCTATCCTGGCCATCAGGTGAGGAATTTTGCTCTGTCGTGGGTTTCTGCTACAGTGTGCTGCCACACCACAGGCCCAAAGCAGTGGTCCAACCGACCATGCACTGACATCTTCAAAACCGAGCCGAGCCAGGTGGGTAGCGCCCCCTACAATCCCACACCTCCGGAAGCTTGTGGTCAAGGTCAGAGCTATAGGAAGGAAAAGAAAGGAACAACAGCAAAGACTTTGTGCTAGGTTTTTTTTTTTTAAATTTATATGCATGTGTGCATGCCTGTGCATGTATGCATGCGTGTGTGTGTGTATGTGTGTGTGTGTGTTTATATGCAGAAGTCAGAGAGGTAGAGAGGTGTCAGATTCCCTGGAGCTGGAGTTACAGGCAATTGTGAGCTGCCCGATGTGAGTGCTGGAACCCAACTTAGGTTCTCTGCAGGAACAATATGTGCTCTTAACCACATCTCTCCAGCCTCCAAATGACTATTAAGAAGGTAAAGATCAGGGGAGGTTAGGAGGTGGCACAAATATTTTGACCTGATGAAGGGCACAAAAACATCGCTCTTGCCTCTGAGCAGCTACCAAAAATAGCAAGGGCTGGGGGACAACCTACCCCTTAACGAGCTCATTATGACTTAGTGGCTTTAATGAGAAACGCAGAGTGACATCAGTGTGTATTCTGGGAGTTTGTCTCCAAGTGGAGTGAGCGGCAGTGACTTGGTAAGGCTCCTATTTCTGTGAGCATGTCCCATGCTGAGAAACGCTTGGGTACAGCCTGGCTCAGGCTAGGTTTGGACACTTCACTTCCCCCGCCCCTCCCCCAATCTGAGTGCAACTAAACAGGAAAGAGATTTGCTGCTCCTGATAGGAATGTCAGTCACACACACACACACACACACACACACACACACACGAGGAGGGAGGAAGAGCTGGGGACAGTGGGTTTTAAGCAAGTGTGTTTTTCCCGATTTTGTATCAGACCAGAACAGCTTCAATTGTTCTGAGTTAGGGGCTTGTTACCCAGGCTGATCTCCAGGTATTGCTCTGTTGTTTTGTTTTGTTCCTCCTTGCTTTTCTGTAACTGTACCTTGCTGTACATACAGCCTTGGCTGTCCTGGAACTCACTATGTAGACCATCCTGGCCTCGAACTCATAACAATCCTCCAGTCTCTGTTTTCTGTTTCCTAAGTATCCTGATAACAGGTGTGCAGCACTGTCCCTGGCCACAGGTGTGCGGCACTGTCCCTGGTCACAGGTGTGAGGCCCTGTCCCTGGTCACAGGTGTGTGACACTGTCCCTGGCCACAGGTGTGCAGCACTGTCCCTGGCCACAGGTGTGTACCACTGTCCCTTGGTCACTATGACCAGTCTCATTCCAGGTTATTTTTTTTATTGATATGGTCATGGGTAGCACCTATCTCTAGCAAATGAAGCCTCATACCGGAGGCTCTCCTCTGTTCTGCAGCACGAATAAGTCTTTAGCAAGGTAGAAAATCTCGAGTTAACATGACTCAAGGCCCCCAACAATGACCCACCAGCCTCTAAGGTGGGGTGAAGAGAACAGGAGGAGATAGAAGAAACCAGGTGACTGGCAGCCAAGATTGCCAAACAGGATTGTGCCCAATGAGGAAGTTTTAACATCAAACACTCTGGGAGGCTGTGATAAAACCCCCTTCTCCATACACACTCTCAGTGTGCGTGTGTGTGCGTGTGTGTGTGTGTGTGTGTGTGTGTGTGTACCAGTTCAGTAATGCGTTGACTTCTGTGGAGTCTATTTTAATAAATAAAGCACAGGAAAGAGCAGGAAACCCAAGGGGACTGATCACACTGCCTTAGAGGAAGTCCTACAGCTGTCCTTAAAGGGGCCTTTTCTTCATGGGGAAAGCCTTTCTGTAGCTGACTTACAACACATGGAGGATCTATGGAAATTTTATATACGGGCTGTCCACACATACATGCGCGCGCGCACACACACACACACACACACATACACACACACACATACACACACACCTGTATTAAAAACTCCAGGGAGGGAAATACTCACAGGTCGTTAGACTAAAACCTCATTGACCATTTTGCAATGGATAACCAATTTGTGCTCTTCCCAACTGGTCAGCCCTGAAAACACATACAGATTGAGCAGACTTATTTAGGAATATATATATATATATATATGTCTATGTATGTAACAACAATTAATAGAAAAATAGGCCCAAATTCAAAAGAGAGCAAGGAGAGGTTTTGGAGGGAGGAAAGAAAAGGGGAAAATGATGTAATTATAATCTCAAAATAAGAAAAATAATAAAAAAGAAAAAAAAAGTTCAGCTAGAAGATAAATTACCTCTTAAAGTACTGAAGTTAATTTTTTCAGACAAATAAACAAACATAAAGAAAACCACAAAATACCTCCCTGAGCTAGTTTTCAGATGGTCCCAGCTATTCAGGAAGGTGAGCCAGGAAGTACATCACTGGAACTGCACAAGCTGAGGCCAGACTGGGTAGCATAGCCAGACCCCACCTGGAATAAGTAGATACATACATAGTATACACACACACACACACATACAGTCTCAACTGCGATGTTTTGCAAAACTAAATCTCATTCCTGAGCTTCCAAATATATTCCACTGATTTTACTCTGTGGCATCAAAAGTATAGAGTATCAATCTTCTGGGGGCAAAAAGATGGGCACCCAGGGCCATCTCAGCATGAATGAGGACACCAGAATTCGGTCTATTGACAAGCAACCCCATCTTTGGTTAGACTCTGAGCATGCAAACTTGGCTAAGAAATTTATTTCTGTGTGATTCCTCAGCCTTATTCATCTTCTGGACATTTAGAATAAAATGCCAGGCTTATGTACCGGGCACAGAGTGGGTATTGAATACACGGTAGAACCGATGGGCAAAAAGCATTGGTAACTGAACCAGCATAGCCCAGCCCATTCCCTTCCAAAGTCAACATTTAGAAAACCTCACTTTTAAAGCTCTGAATTCCTTAGTGGCCTTTCTTGTCCTCCGAGTAGGGAATAAAATAAGAATTTCCTTCTTCTCCCCATGGCAGGCATGTCTTGGCATGCCAAAGAGCTTCAAATCCGTGTTCCAGACTTTCCAGTTGTTCTAAGGACGCACTGTGAAAGGCTTATGTGACATCTGTACAATAAACCCATAGTACAGCCTCGTATCTTAGTCATCCTCACCCCACCCCCACTCACAACTGTTTCCCTGTTGACTTAACGTTATTCATTTGCTTGTATTGCTATTGAGAAGGAATTCTTAATTAAAATGGCCTGGCATCACCCAGGTCACGTGGAGAGTTGCAAGCGACAATCCCTAATTTGTTGCAAACTTTGCTTCATGCTTACAATTTAATTTCTCAAGCCAGAAATACAAATGGATTTTAGAATGACGTGTGGGCCTTAGAGGAGAGGGGACAGGATGGTTGACGAAGAGCTGGTTTTTTAGGTAAAGTCTCATAACCATACAGAATTGTTTCTAGATTGTGTGAGCTGAACTTCTCAATGAACACCCAGGCCACATTGAAAATTGAATTTCTAGTATGATTTATGCGGGTAGGAGCTGTGTTTTTAATTTAACATTTTCTATTTGGTTCTCTTTCATTTTTTCTTAACCACTTGATCCGTAGGTACGAAGTATGAATTTGGGGATGGAGAGATGGCTCAGAGGTTAAGCGCACTTACTGATCTTGCAGAGGACCAGGACGCAGTTCCCAGCACCTATATCAGGAGGCTCACAGCCGCCTGTAACTCCAGCTCCAGGGCTCCAACAACTCCTGGCATCCTTAGGCATCTCATGCAGGCACACACATATACACAGGATTCTTTAAAATCATGTTTAATAAAGAAGCCCGAGTCTTTTATCCTATTTCTCCTTCTCTTCCTCTTCATTCAGCAAATTTTAAAGTGCTAGCTGATTGCTGCAAAGAATTTTTAAGCCATCCCTGCACGTGGATATCCATAGGCACAGAGGATTCCTGGTTTAGCACATCTGTCTAACCGTAGTAACACAGGTTCGGGGTACGAAGGGCAAGTGTTTGCCATGATTCCCAAACTGTCCCTCTTCACCAAGTCCTTTTCAATGACTCAGAGCTCTTGTGGAGGTTTCTCTCTGTTTCCATCTTTTTGGAATATATGAGCCAAACTTCGCAGCCCAGGTCTGTCCACCACAGCCTATGATAGAGATGGTGTCATACACAGTTGACGGGCACTCCAGCGAGGTGGCAATAGCTAGAAAGAAGCCCCTCTCCCCGACCCCGTGCATAGGAAGTATTGATGTTGGGGTGAGGGGCAGCAGGAGGGGAGTCCCAAGTCAAACCCAGACCTAGCAACGCTCAAGCTTGACTTCTTTCTCTTGTCCTGTGTTGCCGCCCCTGGACTGCTAAAGTCCCCAAGACAAACACTTGAAACAGGTATCAGCACCAGGTCTGAGTAAACCCCAACAAACAAGGGTGGCAGATTCTCCCGCGTTCCCACCATATGCTGCGGTCACTCTAGCAGATGGTTTGCAAGACGGTAATGACATCCCATTCCCTGCTTCTACCGTTTGGGCAGGGCGACCCTGAAGCTCTGCCCTGGTGAGGTGGCAGGACAGAGCAAAGTGTTCCGTCTAGGTGCGGAAAGGGTGTCGGATAAAGTGTGGTGACCTCTTTCTGACAACATCCACAGATTTGAACGAGAATAACCTGGCTTCAGTGTGTGAGCATCAGCTCTGGGCTGCCTCGGAATGGAAGAAAAAGGAAGAAAGATCTAGAGTTACACAGTATGCAATCTATTGGGAAGATTTACTGAGAAGACCCTGGTCTGAGGTCGTAGCAAGGAGGTACGGAGCCCTATAGCTTGGGCCAGAGCAAGACTATGTGCATTGATCAGGCCGAAAATGACGTGGCCCTAGCTGGAACGTATAATCCCTGGTTTAGCTTAAGCTCATATCAGAGTCAAGCACATTCCTGGCTCCAAGGTCCAGTTGTAAAGTCCCACATGCTACTGATTGTTTTGGCTTCTTATGGTCTGCCAGGAAACCAAGCGGAAAACTGACAGGTGTCATTCTGGGACAGCCATGGCAGCTGCAACTCAAGATGGCTAGAGTCGGGTCAGGATGGAGCGGTCCAACACAGTGCCATTGTGCTGCCCGCTCGCTAAAGAGTTTTAAATGGGAAGTTTCAGTTTCTTGGGTATTATCACAGTAAAGTTGACACATGTCCTACAGAAGACTGAGGTGGGCACATGACTGTAGGAATCTTGATTCACCTCTGGCTTGTCACATCTGAAGGTTTTTGTAGCCGTCTCTGCCCTTCCTTTCAAACTGAATAATGAAGTAACTAAGGCGTTCTCCATAAGTCAGGGCACTGAGAGATCGGGTCCAGGGTCCAGGAAGTTTCCACAGCACTTGGTCTCCACTCTCCCCCTAAAAGTCCACCTATTCCAGTTGTCCCTCCCTGCACTGTCTTCCTTTGTCCCTCCCTCCCCAACCTGATCCCCGTTTCCATCTCCACCCACCCCCACTGCACCCGTAGAAAGGGATAACCACACTGCAATCCACAGACCCAGAGAGGCTAAGGAACAAGTTCTGCCTGGGAAGGGGAAATGGAAACATGTCTCTCTTAGAACACATTCTCTTCCTCTCTCCTTCAGAGCTCAGCCCAACTGTCACTTCCACTGGCCACACTTCCTCACCTCAAGTTGAATCCTCATTTTACACGCTAACCCCATAACCTCCCTTGAAGGGGCTTTTATAGTTGGCGGTCTGCTTATGCAAGTGGTTTCTCCTCTTTCCCACACTGGGTGAGAAGCTCTGTGAGAAGCGGAACTCTCTGCGGTTTGTTGCAGCATTGAGTCCTCGGTCTGCAGAGGCCTCCTAAAATGCTTAAGATCTGAGGAAGAAAATTATATTTTGGTTCATGGTCAGCAGTTTCAATCCATCGTCCTTTGGCTACATTGCCTTATGGTCTGTTGTAGCCCATCATAGAGGAAACTTCTGGCATCAGGATCGCCAAGTAACAAAGAGAGAAAAATAAAAGAGCTGGAATCCCAACAACGCTTGCTCCCAGTGACCTCACTTCTTTCCATAGGCTCTGCCCCATAAAGGTTCCACTATCTTCCAATGTCACCATGAGCTGGGGACAAGCTTTCAACATATAAGTACTTTACAGACACTCAAGATCCAAACTATAGCACATCCTAATCATCATCTGCTAACGAATCAACGAACCAACGAGCAAATGGAAAAAGTGACCAGCAAGAGTTGAGTTGAAGGTTTCCCCCAATTTATAAATAAATAAAGGCTGCTGGGGCCTGCTCGTACCATCCTCCACTCTGCTATGTAGGACAGATTCAAATCACTCAGAAGCAAGACGTGGAATGCATTTGAGATCGACAGGCAAAGGAAAGCGATTCAAGCAGGAGCTTTTTTACCACACTGCTCCCTCTCTGCTGAATTTTTATTATTATCAGGAGCACAATTTGAAGCTGGAGTGACACTTCTTTTAATTTCCCCACACCGGTAGTCATTGATCAGCATGCATAGCTGGAGAGGCGATGCCATTAAATTCAGGAGGGGAGAATATTGAACCTGCATGGCATTCCAGCGCTGCTGCGAGAGCTTAGTTACCGGACACTACGCCGGTGACCTTGCTGAGCAGTTATGTTAAACACTTAAATCAGTAATTTTCTACTGGAGCTTTTGGGAAAAACATTCTTTTTCTCCCCTCTCACCCCACATCTTTCAACAAACCTCATTATCCTTCTTATGACCTCATCAGCATCTCATTTTCTTTTGGCCTGTTTGCAAGTTTTACAGCATTTACTGCATTCCCCCGATTCAGGATAGGTTGCCTGATTCTATCCTTTTCAGAGTATCAAGTTTTTGACCTCATCATTTCTACCTTGAATAAAGGAATTTAATGTATTTATTTTAAAGCCAGTCATAATTAAAACCTCTTATTTTATAGTAATTGTTCTTCTCATTTGGGAGACCAAGGGTAATACACATGGGAGATGATGTATTCATTTTTAATAATGTTGGAAGTAAATTAAAATAATGTGTCAGTCACAATGGAATTGGGAAATGGAGCTGGTGAGTTCAGGATACCAGTGTCCAGGAAATGTAGGAAGGAAAAGGATAAGATCAAAGCAAGGAAGAATGGACAGTCAGCCTTATTAAAGATCTTTATAAATTATCCAGAAATCCATACCGGTGAAAACTTTGCAGTTGATTTATGCCTATGATATAGTGCAATATTGAATAATCATGACTATAAGAAAATTTACTCTGTGGCTTTAAAAATATTATTACCGTGTAGTAAATCCAAGGCATTGTATGTGTGTACTTCTGGGCAGAAATCAATACTGCACGAAATAACACCTCTATTCTTTAGGGCACTAAAAAAATAAATAAACACAGAAATCCGTTTACTTGTTTTAGTATTTGGCAAGGTGGGTTTTAATTGTGGGATGTTACACACATTTTAAAAGGACCTCTTAGCGCCCTTAATATGTTAATGAGAACCAGGGCTTATTTGTAAGAACTGGATAAACTATGCAGTGGCCTTCAAACTTATTTGAAGATTGTCTTCATATTTTCTTGTCTTCATGGTTGTATTTCAGTCTATGGAGAAATAGTGTGAGCTTGTGAGACCAGTACAGCCTAGAATACAATATGGACAAAAATAGACTTCCTTAAGAAATGAGCAGGTCCATAACAGGGAGAATTTGGGTATCTCCTTCTTCAGTATTTATTAACAGCTTCACACTGAGAGATAAGAAGATGCCCCACACATGCAGGGCCACCACCCAGAGCCTCTTCCCGCCAGCAGCATCTCTGGAGGCCAAAGGATGATGAAAGGGTGAACAAAATGAGGCTGATCCATACATCACGTATTGACCAGCCACGGAAGGGAACGCACGACTGACCCAAGCTGCAATATGGAACAATCACAAAGGCATTATGTTAAATGAAAGGAGCCAGACACCAAAGGCTTGTATCGCGTGATTCCAATTAGCGGAGGTTCAGAGCGAGCTCTTATCGACGGAAGGTAGATTAGGGTTGCCTGGGGTTGGGAGGAGAAATGAGAAATGAATGCTAACGACTGTCCCCTCCGCAAGGTGACAATATGATTGTCAGACGGTGGTACTGGCTTTACAACATCATGAGCATACTCGCTGGAAGGATTAGTGTATGATTTTGTTTCAAGTAAACAACGCCAACAAAAACCAAGTTCAGGCTGACTGTGAACTTAGCAGGCACAAGGCCCTGAGTTCAGTCCTCAGCACATGCACAAAAATAAATAAATAATAAATAAATGGTAAAAAAAAAAGAATTCGGTACCCACCATACTTGAAAGTGAGACTTCCTGTATCCAAGAAAAGGACAACACAGCTATGTCTTGCCAAGGGTATTTAATGAAGATACTGGCTGTTATTTACAGAAGAGATATGTACAGACAATGCCTACATGTTAAATGTAGTCTAATTGTGAAAACAGGAAAAAAATGTACTCCAAAATTTTATACTGAATAAAATAAATAAAAAGGCATCATTTGGCACAATGTCTACTATGTCGCGAATAAATAACTCTATACCATTGATCGCACGACCTATTTACAATCTACCTGAAAGTGCAAAACAATTGCTGAAAATTAAGATTTTTTTTTGTAGTAACATTTAAGTCCAGAAAATATGGTTTTCTTCATCAGTAACAATAAATTTGTTGAGGAAAGGTTTTTTAATGCCCAGGAAAATATCTCAATTTTGAAAAACGCTTTGTGCATATTGTGCTCCTCTGGATGCTGCTCTCCCTCTTAACGCTGACGATATTAAGAGCCTCAGTGTTTCTTTTAGCAGTTATTACATACGCGATCCTGATTTGTAAATTTGTAAGAGTTACAATGTAAACATATTTTCTATAGTATCATTCGGAAATTACAGACCAAATAGCCACGATGCTTCATAGTATTGTGGTGCAGGTTCTAGTCCTTCAGAGGTATGATTATGAAGATGGAGGATTACGACCGATAATTTGGACTTTTCTGGTTCCTCCACACCCTCCCCAGACCCCATGCCTCAAATCAAGGTGCTAAATGAAAAAAAACAAAAAAACCATTCAATGATATCATCATCACTGTATCTAAGTCAAACCCACCAGGCACAGTCTCCTACCGCAGCCTGGAAGGGGATGTCGGGGGCTTGGCATCCCTCAGCAATCGCGTTTCTTCGTGTGAGCCTGACGACGGCATGGCTGGAAATGAAGAAGGGTGACTATAACGGATGACCCCTAAGCTACAGCAGGCCAGTGTCACACAGGTCCAATCTCTTCCTCCCGTGTGGGATGCTCGGAAAGCTGGGTGTGGCCCTGAGCGGGTCTCGGAATGTGTCTCTGCTCATTCAGGAGAATTCTCTAGTGACAACAGTCAGTAGTCGCACGCACACAGGGCGTTTGGGAGAGACTGTGGACCGGAGACAGAACATCGCTCTGAGCCCTTCGCGTGCCTAGGGCCTGCGAGGCTCTAATCTGTGTGACATCTGTGATAAAGTTCTCTGGTTGTCAATCACATTTAATTGCCGTACATAACTCCGGACATCCTGATGGTTTTTATTAGCTTGAGCGGCGTCAGGATCTGTTAAAAGAAGAGCAGGCAGAGTTGGCGTTGCCTACTATCTGCACGTGAGATGCAGCTTTATTTTCCCCACTGGCTGACCACATTCATCACAGATTCCCTGGGTTCCGCCAAGACCTGGCCACGCACCACATCCACAGAACTGCTTCGACTTGGTTGGTCCCTCTGCTCCCTCCTACCCTCCAGTTTTCCTTTCTTCCCTGGAACCATCTCTTTTGATCATTTTCTTTTGCATTGCACACCGGGAAAAAAAATTAAAAAGGGTACCAAATAAAAAGGGAAGCATCTGTCCCTGGTGGCAGATGAGAATTGTTTTCCCTTCCCAGCTCACCTCTGTGTCTCACACCCTGTCTCCACCTCCTTTGATCCGGATGAGGACCAATGTCAAAGATACAGTTTCATTAGCCACTCACAAGAGTACTTAACACCTGGACCGCATTGAAGTGAGCCAGTGGGCATCAGGCCTCGTAGGCCCCCTGAGCTTGCACATACATACAGCAGCACTTCACTGTATGCCCCTGGGCACGGTCCAGACTTGGGACAGGCCACCTTCCGGCTAATTGATGACTTCTAGTACAGCTTTCTTCTCTGACGTGACTTGCTCTGATCTATTTTGATCTATCCATGTGAGCACCTGGGCTATCAAAAAGGTAAATGGATTTTATTCAAACCAGGACTCCAAGGAAATCTAACACCCATAGTTCCTACACACATTATTTATTAGAATGAAGAAGGCCAGATTCAAAAGCAGAGTGGAAAACTGGAAACACAGAACCTTGGGAAGAGGCTACCTAGTGGCTCCTGAATGCAGCCACCACATAGGAATCTGTGTCCAGACTAGCTGGGTCTTCCCTGTGTTTCTCTGTTTCTTCTTTTTATCCCTCCTTCCCTTTTCCTTTCATTCTTTTTGAAACAAGGAGTCTGAATTTCTCCCCTGTAAAGTTCCCCAAATTGAAATGGAGCCCCTATAGGTTGTTTATACACAGCCCAACCCTCTGCTGCAGTTCATGGGTCAGGGACTGGTCCGGGGAACTATTCCTTTCTCTAGCAGTCAGCAGGACTGGCCAAGTTGGAATCTGGACTCTGGACTGAGTTCTCTCCTCCCACCCCAACGCTGCTTTCTGAAGTCCAGTTGCTCCTGCTAGATCCGCCCACAACTCCACAAGACAATCAGAACGCCATCTGCGTAAGGGGTTGGGGGGGGGGGGTGAAGCAGGTCTGAGCACAGACGCAGAGACAAGCTACAAAGGCCCCTGCTTGCTGTAAGAACAAACTCATCAGTGTAATTATCACATATAAATAATACCACAGCGACCCACAGTACACATTGTGCTTAATTTCCTCCGCTTCCCACTGGCAGTATACTCTGCATGTACAATGTACTGTAATTACATTGTATATATCCCCACAATGTTTATGAATCTATTCCTATAGCTTTATCTATAGATTGTTGACTTCAGCGACGAGCAGCTGCTGTTTACCCGCAGTTGCTGATAAGTTCAACAAATGCACTGGAAATTTATAACAAAAACATGAAAAATCCCTCACTTTTCTCAAAGATATGGAAGAAGGTAGAATTTACTGCCCAAGAGGTTGGTGAAGCAAGGCTGATTCTTCGGTGGCTCCTGTTTGGGTCTAGAACCTCCCCGAGAATCCTTCCCAACGGCTCTGAGCCCTCTCCAGCACACAGGACTTATCATGTGATTTTGAGAATGTTTTGTTATTCTGAAGGGACGTGGATTCTGGCTAGTAAAGCCTGTTTTGTTGTAACTGGTACTGCTTCTCCCCACGCTCAGCCGAGGTATGGTCCCGTCTCTCACACACAGAGTGAATCACTATAGGGAAGGAAGGATGCGAGGTGCTGGACCACTGGCAGGATCCAGGCCGGAGGGGTTGGTAACATGCAAGACCGTTCTCATATACAGCGATGAGAGGGCACGGTTGTATGAACTGAGCTTTTTTAAAGCCCTTCTCACTCCCTAAGCCAAGAGTAGTACTTTCTCTAATTGTTCTTCCTTCCTTCCTTCCTTCCTTCCTTCCTTCCTTCCTTCCTTCCTTCCTTCCTTCCTCCTGAACGTTAAAAAAAAAAAAAATGAAGCGTGAGTAGCTCTGGCATTCTATGTTTGCGAGCTCTGGCTTTGGGCCAGAGCCACACTACAAAGAGCGTACCACTGTGATTATTAAAACAAGAACCTGTCAGTCTCTTAAGACAGGATCTGCTGGAAAGGATGGTGAGGTGGGCTGCTGTCCTGTCACATCTGTGCCGTTGGATCATGTTGAGCTAAAATGCCAGCTCTCTCAAATGACTCACACAGTGGCAGTAGCGCCGAACTTCAAAGGGTTCACCTGCTCTCTCCCAAACCAGACCGAGGGAGGAAAGCTCTAGACCTTCTCCCGGGTCCTAGGCCAGCAAAGACAGCAGCACCGACCTAGCGTGGCCAGCTGGCACGACAAGGAAACTGAAGTCCCAACAGTTTAAAACGGTCATCTGCTAAGAGTAATATTTTATACCCACGAAAGCATAGCACTGGTACTTATGACATATGGCCAACGTTTAAAAGAATACCTGGGAACACTACAAACGTTATATAAAATCCTGCCATGGGACTTTTTGCCAATGTGTTATAAACATTAATGCATTTTCGAGAGACAATAAATTATCTTCAGTTTATAAACAATGGCGCTGACTTTCCAAGGGTTGCTAAGTTCCTTGGCACTGGGCAGTGCGTCACATCAAGAGCGGCACGGGGAGGCAGGCTTTCACGGGCCTTTGCAACCTGTTCTAGCTACACCGGCATGAGCAAAGGGAGCTCCTTCAAACCCACTCACTGAAAGAGCATTCTGACCCATATTTTCTTGTGTTACAGCAACGTGACTATATCTTAATCTTATAACAGCCAAACAAAGTTCTTAGCCCCAAGGCACATGTGTGCTTCATGGTCCAAATTCCATTTGACACAGTCAAATGCTATCCAGACTCCTAGGGTGTCTTGAAAGTCTCATTAGAAAGGACTTAATCGCAACCACATCCACGGCAGCATGCCATAACTCAGAACTTACTGAAGGGCTGGCTTCTGTAGTACCGCACGGTTCTGGCAGTATTGGCGATCATGCGCTGTGAGGAAGAAGAGAAGGGAAATGGTAGTCAGTTTAGTGCGTGATCTGCCAAAGGGGAAAACATTAGCTATTCCAACAACACTTGGTATCACCGGAGACAGCAGCATGCCCTGGCATGCCCTGGCATGTTGACGCTCGGAAGGCCCCTGGTTGATATGTAACTTGCAGAGTGACGTTAATGAGGCATCCTAGTACAAAGCGCTTGCAGGTAACGAATATTCACGGCTTCATGACACAGCTCTTTGTCTTGCCCTGGGCCTGCGCCTCACTTTGTAAAAGTGCACCTGACACTCTACTTTGATGCCGAGAAACTGCTTCCCCCGTCCTTTGAAACTGTCTTGGATCTGAAGGAGGTTCGCTTTCAAGTTTCTCCCGGTTAGCAGGCAGTGAGGTGGTAGATTACACGGAACAGGAAGTCCGAATATTCTGCTTGGGATTGTTGCTGCTCACTATGCTTTCCTGACCCTTGTCAGTGCCAGAAAAAGTTTCTGTTTCAATCTGAACTCTGTTTTCCTCCCTTCTTTGTTTTTACCTCCTTATTTATAACACTGCCATAGTAACAGTGTAGGAAACTAAAATGGTAAGAAGTAGTAAAACCATGTAGGTTATAAACTCAAGGGGCAAACACATTTCTATTCTGGGGCATTGCCTTCTGATTTTATAAATATATATGTTTCTGTATATATGCTTGTATCAGCTATATATCTGAAAACAATAAAAAATAATAAAAATGGTCTGGTTTCTTGAGAAAGGGTTTCTCTGTGTAGCCCTGGCTGTCCTGGAACTCCCTCTGTAGACCAGGCTGGCCTCAAACTCAGAGATCCACCTCCCTCTACTTCCACCGAGTCCTGGCATTAAAGGTGTGTGCCACCACTGTCTGACTAGCCTTCTGATATTTTAGAAATGAACATGCAAATTCATTTAAAAGGTTAAGTCATACTCTGTATGTATATTTGATTTTGGTTTCTACTTTTGCATTGCACTGAGATTATTCCCCACGCCATTTGCATCTTAAACATTCTCTAAGCAGGACCAAAACTCAGTTGGCCGTTGTTAATTGTCAGTCAGCGATCTTCATTTCTTTAAGGTTTTGGATGCAATAAAAAATTTAAAAGAGCATTTTTGTGTGTGTTGCATACAGACACAAAGGAAGCAGAAGGGCTGGGGGATGGGGTCTAGTGGGAAAGTGCTTGCTGAGCAGACGAGAGACCCCAGACTTAGTGGGCAAGTGGAAGAAAAGGACAGACACCTCTACCACGGAGGCTAGGAGCAGAGACCTCAGACTCCCACGGAAAAACCCTGGGGAGGCCTAAGCACCATTCTTCAGCCCGATGTCAGGTTTTGTTTAAGCTACTTGAGCAGCAGCTTGGCTTGGAAGTCCCTGCTACTGGACTTGGATTCTCAGACTCTGAAGGGAACTCTGCAGAGTGGTGGATGAATAGCTCTCTCAGCAGACAACTGGAAAGGTTCCATCTGGGTAAAGCAACCCCCTATTTCCAAGGAGCTATGGAAACCAGTCCCCACTTTTCGCTCTCATAGGCCTTGGTTTTGCTGGTGTGCAAGATGATGCCTTTGAGGCGACCGTGGAAGAGCCAAGGCCCACAGATGTGTATACAAGAGCATCACAATGTGCGCTTGCTGTTCCCTTCCATTGCTCTGGCAAGCGGAGGCAGCACGTGTCTGTGCGGGACGCTTTCTCCCACACAAAGAGGCCTTCGGAAAAGTTGCTCAAACTTTACTTTGATAAAGGATCCTAACGACCAGCAGGACTGTTGATGGGCACGAGAAACAAATGACCGGTACCTCCAAGGAAACATAGCATACAATGTATAATTAGCCTCTGGTATACGGAGCCCCAGAATAAACAGTAACTATGATAATTTCCCTGCTAATTTACTTTAAGCTGTTTCTTCACTCCTCTGAAGGCTCTGCATCGGAAGGGCACAAGTATATTCCATGTAGAATTATTGTAATTCTTCAGATACTGAATGGAGTGTAATTACCGAAAACCCCATGAAATGCTGCCAGTATGCCCCTCTGAAGAATAATAAAACAATTAGCAGAGGTCAGAAACCTCTTCCTATACCATTTTGTAGGGAGTAATTGTTCTGCTTTTTAGTTTTGAAAGATAAAACATCTCATTCTGACTTTAGTTTTAGTCTACTCTTTATAGCTATCCTCTGAGGCTTCATAATTTTTTAGCTCATTATGTAGTTTAAAATGTGAGAACAATTGTTCAAATCTGTAATTTCTAGCCCCGAAGTTCATTTTACCCTTCCAAATCTTTGATTAATTTTCACAATGGTTTTAATTTTGACGTATCCTTTTAATTGTATTGCCAAGATAACTTCAGCTTAACTTCAAAATCCAAATTGGGCTTTATAAGGAGGTCCATTCTTTCTCCATGTGAGGTCCACACAATAATGTTTAATGGTGTGAACTCCGTGATGTTAAGTGAGGCCACCAGCATTGCTGGCCAATCCGTGCTTATAGAATTTTCCAGGGGGCCGAAAAGGGGGGGGGGTAACATATTTTAGCTCCAACTTCTTTTGCTTTGCATCCATTGACACGTGCAATATTTAATATGCTACTGAGACTCCAGGAATCACCCCCCCCCCCCCCCCCCCCCCCCCCCCCCCTGGACCCCCCCCCCCCCCCCCGCAGCATTCCAGGGTGCATAACACCTTCTATAGCCTGCTTATACGCCATGGCTTCCGGGTGTTCAAGTACACCCAGCAGTGCGAACGCACCGCCTCCAAAGTCAGCCTTCTCATCTATAACTATTTCTGAACTAGAAGTTCATTGCTGGTTGGAGTCAAAAGTATTTCTCCCTCTTCTTTCCAGTCAATGAGCTCTGGAACCTTAGCAGAAAGGTTAGTTCCTCAAACACATAGAATCGTTCCCTTGGTCTCCCTTATTCAACCGAAACACCCTGATTTTCCAGAGTTTTTTATTCAGCAGTTTTATTCATTTGTGTGTGTGTGTGTGTGTGTGTGTGTGTGTGTGTGTATGTAAGCAGGAGGGGGGGAAGAGGTTTGCTTGTTTTTTTCTGAGACAGGGTGTTTCTCTGTGTAACAAACCTGGTTATTCTGGAACTCACTCTGCAGACAAGCTTTCCTCCTTTTCTTGAGCTGGCTCAGTTATACATCTAAGTCACAATTTGGATAAAATTACGTAGCTGACATCTGTTGGACACTGGAGAACTAAACCTCACCGCCTGGTTCACTGGGCTGCTGCCCGGGTTCAGCTCTCTGCTCTGGCCATGTGCAACTGATTTTGAGGACCAAGGGGGAGGATTTTACACTCATCTCCACTAAAACATATCTAGTTAGTCTTTCTGTCTTTTGTGTCTCAAAGGACCTCGTTCCATGTGTCATCTTTGGTGGCAGACAAGATTATCCGTGGTTGCGCTCAACTGAGGCTGGCTGAAACTAAAGTTCAAGAGACCTGGGTTTCGTTATCCAATTCCCATCACAGGCAGAAAGCAAAAAAATTACACCCTAGATTTGGAGGTTTTGCCAGAGCAGGTTGGCCAGGCTGGAGCCGGCCAGGCAACTCTCCACAATGCCAGGCCTAGGGTGGGGTGGGGGCAGTACAGGGAGGGGAGATGTGGGGGGCAAGGGGGGGATGCTTGATTACTCCAGAGCAGAACATCAAACCTTTCTCCATCCCAACAAAGCTGAGGATTACGACTCCTATTAACAATTGCCTCATCACCAAAATGATTTGTAATTTGGGGTGATTGTGAGAACACCTCCATTGGAAGATGTTCCACGTTGGTGGGGTGGACAGGCTGGAACCCCTCATCAGAACCCCTGAAATAACTCTCTGGTTCTAAGTGCAGGCCTTTGGGGCTTGTTTTCACCATGCAGGGCTGAGAGATGGACCCAGTTGAGGCTGAGGAATTGTCCCCAGGATGAGCATGTGCTGAGAGCTCTCAAAGGCAAATGGTGGTGCTGTGTGAAAGACTGTAGCCACGTCCAGGTATTTATTTCTCTTTATAGCTGAAGACAGATGCAGAAACAGATATCCTGCCTGGGGCCTAAGAGAACAATATGGAGACGAGTGATACCCGTGCTTCACATCTGGGGTGATAAGCCAGTCACGAATGCCCCTCAAGCTCTGAGGTAGATATTTATCCTTGGATCCAGTGGGGTGGGAGGTGTCTTGCTCAAGGCCTCCGTCTCACCCATTTACTGACCTGTCAGCTAACCTTTTGGGAGAAGAGTCGCCCAACCAGGTCTTATCACTCATCTCTCCATACCCGTGTGGACCTGGGCTTATCTGCCAGGCCTCTATGCTTCCCAGTCTTTCTAGCTTCTTCCTGCCGACCCTTGGCTCTGCCCAAGCTAGCTCACCACTCCCGGTGTTGCTGAGAAGGTTCAGGCTTAGGTGTCCAGTGTTCAAGCTCAGACTTGCAGGCCTCCTGGCAAGACCACCTGCTACAGGCTCAGACACCACCACTACAGCCTCCCTGGCCTTAGGCCATTGGCTTCTCAGCTAGGAGCATCCTGAGGGTGTCTCCCAGGAATCATGCTCCTTCTAGCAAGTGTCTGTGGGAGCAGTTTTTGCCTCTCCTTCTGTTGACAGTTAAGATATCAATACTTCTTATTCTCTTTATTTTGATTTTCAAAGAAGATCTTGCTCTAGCCCAGGCTGGCCTTGAACTCATGACCCTCCAATGCCGGCACCACTGCTCTCCTTGCTTGCCTGGCTCTCTTTTTTCCTCTGTCATTTCTGTCCGGCCTGCTTTGAATCCCTCCCTCTCTGTACTTATCCAGGATAGGCCGCCTACAGCTCTTCCATGCTTAGCATATATAACTAATAAAATTTATACACAATAGTTTTATTCAGACTGCTCCACATTCAGGACACAATTTTCCCCAATAAGAAGGTACAGAAATATATAGTCGCTCTTCTACAAAGATTATGCCAATAGTAGCAACAACTGGTTATACACACAGTAAGGCCCAACTTCCCGGAACTCAACCAGCCTTTGCTGTATACATTCCTGAAGAAGCCTAAACTTTGTCCCCAGGGGTGGACCTTTGTTATCCAAAGGATCTGTGACAGACACACACATCTATCATATATAATATCCACAGTCTGTTGTACATAGGAAGGCCATGGGACATCACAGCTCAGGCATATGTGGAGTGTTGTGTGCATCTCTGTGCTCTCTGAAGGAGATCGGAAAGACCCTGAAGGACAAAGTGCCGTGGGGTGGGGGAGGGGAAGAATAATGTCCATTTTGGGACAGATAGCTAAGGGAAAGAGAAAGACATCCTGAGACAAATCTCAGGTTGGTGAAATGCAAAACATTGTGCTAACTCAATTTCTAACAAACAGAAAATGCTTTTGGCTATCATTTTTTTTTGTCATAGAATCCTTTCCAAATGTCCTTCCTTATCAAGTTCAGCATGGAAATATCACTGGGTCATTCTTCTATTTAACGATTATTTCTTGCCTACTTAGAACACACCAGACACATTTATGGACGCTCATGAAACAGCAGAGGACGAAACAGACAAGATCCCTGATCCACAGCCCTCACCTCCTGGTGGGGCGGACAGATGAAGAAGAGCAAGCGTGACCATCTCAGACGGTAAGAACTACTCTCAAGGCTGAGCAACCACTCAGAGCGCTTGATGCGAGAGAGCAAAGGCAGATGGGGAGTCAAGGGCACCCACTCAGAGAAGAAGCATGGGTTCAAGCCTGAACCGTGGAAAGGAGCCCGATACCTGAAAGCTGGGGAGAGAAACCTCTCAGGCAAAGATGGCAGCTAGAACAAAGGACTCGAGGCTGGAAGAGAAAGAAAGAAGGACAGCTTTGCCAATGTGGGCTCTGTTCAGAGTTGAAGTCTGAGAGGATGCCTGATGGGTACTTAGCAGGGCTGGATCTTCTTATGTGACTGTATGCAATGCGGTTTTCTCTGCTGCTGACATGGCTGCAGGAACTTCTCAACCCAGCAGCTTCTTTAGTGCATGTCTTTCACTGCTACCATGACCCCTGCTTTAATAACTTGTTAATTTTTAGTATTCCATGTGTTTTTTATCTTATCTTTACAACAGCATATATTCTAAAGGACAAGGACTACTCTGTAAGGTTTTCCCCACCTAGTGAAATCCTTTCCCTGGGCACTCTCATCTGCTCTGTTGCTTTGAAGCATTCTCTTTGGAAAATCTGCATTTGTCTTAGTCTGTGAAGTCTATATAAAGTGTGTTAGTCCCCAAAGTATTCCTATGGATTTCCTTTGAATTGAGAAGGTCTTGGGCACCAGGCAAATTTGAACGCTTAGATTTTTACCTAAGGGCTCTTTTCCATGGCTGCAGGTAACAAAGCCAGCATTCCACAACTGCTGCTGGAAGTCACACTGTTGCTAATTATATAATGGAATGCCTAGAAATGCCAAGCTGAAAAGATTCAAAACATCTCTCTTCCTTAATAAGCTTCTGTTCATGTTTCCAGAAGTCTAGAAGTTTCCTCTAGGCTTCTCATTCCAGAAAAAAAAATGACTACTTCCAAATCTTATTCTTAAATAAATATACCTAAATATGGCTATGTCTGAAATAGAACCAGCCTTCCAGTATTGCAGCAACTGTACCTACCGGTGTGCTTTCTGTAGCCGGGGAGAGTGGCAGACGGCCAGCGCTTATTTTCTAATCCATAGCCAGTCTACCTTCTGCGCTTTATAAATATTCATACATGCCATAGAAAGCTATGAGGGGCTTTATTCAAACATACTCCTTTATGCTTCCCCCCAGAGAAAGAATGCCTGAGAATTTTTCTTTTTTTTTTTTTTGCACTAGGACCAGAGTGTGAATTCTCTTTTGTTCATACCCACAGATCCTGAAAAGCAGTATGCAACAAATTCTCTAATCCTCATTCATACCTCAAGGGGGAAAGACACTCAAAACAAACAAACAAACAAACCAACCAACCAAAACTTTAGCATTGGCATGCTGGCTTGCTGTCCCCTTGTGAGGGCAGCTCTACCGAAAGGCATTGGTGTCCCTGGCTACCCTGGTGTCTTCGGCCCCTGTCAGGGGTTCCCACTGAGGGCAGAGCCCAACAAGTGCACAGACTGCCAACCCTGCTTGCACCTGGTCCTTGCTGATGGATGATTGACAAGAATCGAGAAAAGACGATGCAACCTTCTCCAGGATACTTAAGAGGAACTGTGTATAATAGTGATGGATGGGGTGGTGCCTGGAGGGAGGGTGGGCTGACTGAGAGGAGGATAGCGTGGAAAGCGGACCAACACTGATTGATCAGTGTTGATGGATAATACCACATTGATCAGTCAGTTTGGGAAAGCCAATAAAATCTTTCTGAAATTCGATTTCATTTTCTAGTAACATCTAACTCATGGAAGGGCATTTCCGAAATCGAACTATCTGTAACACAGTTTATCAAGTCAAACCGAATCAAGCTTAGAAAATCGCCAGTACAGAGGACTAAAGGCACTTGGCCAAGCCTCTCCCTCTCTCTCTTTCACAGCAACAGCCTCTTTAATTTCTAATGAGGCACACACCGAAACCCCAAATGAGGGCTATG
Source organism: Alexandromys fortis (assembly GCF_014885135.2). Classification (NCBI taxonomy): domain Eukaryota; kingdom Metazoa; phylum Chordata; class Mammalia; order Rodentia; family Cricetidae; genus Alexandromys; species Alexandromys fortis. Next base: position 1,304,805 of record NW_026067899.1, read on the forward strand.
GTTTCTAGCCTTCCTTTCAAGTGATGACATTTCTAGCCACAAGGTGATGAAAGTGACCAGTACAGCTTCTTCCCCCGCCTTAATGGGAACAAGCATGCCCTGCCCCAGCCTGTCCCCTTCTTCACGGCTGGGATGTGGGCATGATGGCGTCCCATCATGGACCACGTGAAATGAGAAGAGGGTTGAAGCCAGGAGCATCGACTGCTCCTCTGAGCAGAGCTGCCATGCTCACTGAAGACAGGTGACATGCAAAGAAACAAACTTAACTGCTTCTAAATTATAATAATGACATCCAATCTGTCATTAATCTAGGCTTGTGCATTGTAGCTGCGATGCCAGCTTAACTAATCAGTGGCTGTTGAACAAACATGGCCACCCAGAGAGCAGAACAGTTAGGGCCTCTTTGCTTACTGCCTAGCAGGGAGGAGTTCACAGCTGTGGATCTGAGGTACAGGACATGAGGAGCCCTACTCGTGGGTCATCTTGACTTTCCTTCTGCAGGCTATGGAGAGGACACAGCTCTGGGAACTCAGAGACAACTCTCGGCCTCCCCAGGAGACGGCTGGCTCAGCTCGTGCTGCCAAGCTTGCTTGCTCTGGCCCATCTGGTTCATGTTAGCAGTCCTAAAGTCATTTGATTCCCCAGGGAGTGCTGGGCTTCACATCTCTGCCTGTATTTTATAGCCCAATGGTTGGCTTAGCTTCTCCTTGATCTTAGAATGTTCTGTATAAGTGACTCAGGAAGCATTTTCCTACTTGCTAAACTGTCCACTTTGGAAAAACAAGCATTTGTCTTTCTCAGAAAGGCCGGGGAATGTTTAGCTCTCTACGCTAACAAGTAAGCAAGGAATCACTATTTGCCCATGGTGCAGTGTCTTTGAGGAGGGTGTGCTTATAATCTGCTTCCTCAGAAGTCTAAGACAGTGGACTTGAGTTGTGCTTCCTAATCATAAGCTTATATGAGCAGGGCTGAGCCTTAGCCCACATACAGTGGGGTGTTTCAAATTCTTCCACGGACATACACGCTAGCTTGACTTCAAGAGACAATTGGAATTACAGGTTTCTGCTAAGACCTCTCCAGCCCTTTCTGACATACAGGAAGACTCATGCACCTCTGTCATCTACCATCTATCAGCCTAGAGGTGGCTAAAGCAGGCACGAGCCCCAGTTTTTGGTTGGGGAAACAGACTCACACAAACCATGAGGGACACTAAAACAGAACTGAGTACTGACCCCAATGTCTCCCAAGTTCCACATCCCGGGCCACGTTCACGGTGCAAAACAACCTTGGGCAAATGCTTACCCCTTGGGGAAATGAAGCTCTACCACTCTGTCCCTCCGGGTGACACGCAGCCCAGGGATTCGGAGACAGTGTGGCGTTCCATTGACATGGGACTGTACGGCTAAAGAAAGGCTCTGGCAAGGGCCGGCCTTATTGCTTCACGGAGGGTAAGGACACAAACTGCAGGGCACCTTCGCCAGACTCCCTCTTCTCTGCGTGGGGCGGGGCGGAGGAGAAGGGGCTGGGAAATAAGGACTAGGCAAGGGCCAGTTTCCCATTTGTTACTGACATTTCATTGTTGTTGTTGTTGCCGTCGCCGTCGTTATGGAGATCTCGGAGCCTCCAAGTCCCCTCACTGAACTTGAGTGAACTTTCTGAGACTAAGCAATCCACACTTAGATTAATACCCTGCAATAAAGACCTGCTCGGCTGGGCTGCGGAGCTGCCTTTCCCCTACAGGCACTCCCGCCAACCTTGGCAGAGAAACATTTCAAAGGTGTCCTGGGGCGGTCTAGCTGCACAGACCTCACCAAACAACCAGAAACCCAGAAGTCACTCTTGAACATGCGTGCATTTTAACAACGGGCATCGGAGGGACGGAAACACGCGGGCATAAAAAAGCCGGCTGCCGCTGAGAGCCAAGGCACAAATACCATTCAGCTCCACAAAAGCGTACTGACAGCAGAAGGGGGAGCCAATCGGAACCAAATGTTTCAAAACTCCTTTCTGTATAACTACCTTTGTAACATGGCAGCACACACAGACGTTATTTGCCTGATTAGTACAAATGCAAATTTTATTTGAAAAAAAAAACATTGTGGTTAAGGTTATAATACGGCACCTACCATTTTTTCAAAGTTTACTAGATTGTCAATGAAAGTCTTGTTCCCCTCATGAGTAAATGTCATATCTGTAAAGAAATAAAAGCCACATTCTAGTCACTAACCGAAATATGTCACACTAAGAAAGCACAATAGCACCATTAGCATATGCGGGCGGATTTGCATAACACTGCTGTTGGAAAAGCTGATAATAGTTTCTTTTATGTTAGGTGTTTAACTTTCCAAATCACTTTTACCTGAGGTTAGTAAAATCTCTAACATAAACCGTTTTTTCACTCACAAGGCTTCAGAAATCACAGGCTTTTCATACCACCACCTTCCCACTTCCCAACCCTTTCAGGACGTTTAGACCCAGGAGTAGGAACCAAGGCAGGCAGTGTCTTTCTGCCAGACGACCCTCCCAGAGGGTGTCTGTCCTTCATCCTCACCCCTCCAGAGCTCCCTCCAGCCTGGCCTGGGGGTGTCTTGAGATTACCTTTAATGAGCAAGGGCATGAAAGGGATGATGGGAGGATCCAGTTTCGCTGCTGTTAACCTGTAGGCCCTGTGGTTTCTGGAAGGATCCTTGGGAGAAACAAAGTGTTGCTGGTCAGTGGTGAGTGACAGAAACCACACCCCCTTTCTAGCCTCCTAGGACACATAGCCTCAGCATCCCACAAGCGGGTATTTGGGGTGAGATGTAACTGGAAGAAAGGCAGATTTAAACAGGTTTGATTGGTTTTAAAACAACTTCATGGATGGATGAGACAGTATTGCATGTTTGTTTTCACTAAGGAGCCTACAGGAGCCAAGAAGAGGCATCCTTCTGAGTGTAAAATGAACCCCGTAGGACAAACTTCCACAGATTCCCCACTCCCTGAAGCCCCACCTCCTCCCTGAAGGTTGGCTCCCCACCCCAGCCCCTACCTTGCATAGCCAGTTCTAACTCGCCCTCTGAACCATCCCCTGCCTCCCAGCAAGACCCATTCATCCCGTTCCCGTCTGGTTACACCTCCCAGACAACGGGGAGACATAATTTTGGCAAGCCAAGAGATGTAGCTTCCAACCCCTGGGCAACCTGAGCCGTGTTAGGTAGGAACCCTATTACACTGCTTTTCTAAGTTACGCAAATTGACCTTATGTGGGACATAAGTCCTCTTTAAGTTAGTTCCTGAGGGGGCCGTTCATTAGTCAGGCATGCTTGTTTTAGCAGCACTAAAAGGGATCATAAACTTCTTAAAGTCATACAAGGACAGATAAAATTTCTGCCACGAGAACTCGAGCTCATGGGAAATTGGATTAACGTGGATGGCGAAGGGAATGGGAAAGCTACTGTCACTTACCATTAAACTCTCGAACTCCGCGTAGAACTTCTTAAACTTGCTTGGCAGTTTCTGTTCATCAAATGAAAATGACACACACATCTGTCAGAGACTAGATCTAGATATGGATTGTGTGCGCTACCGTTTCTAAGGGAGATGCGTTTCTTCCGGCCCTCAGTCAACCGCCTCCGAGCCGGGATGAACTATCATGCGCCCAGTCGCCTGGGAATCATCTCTGGCATATACGGAACTTGCCTTTGAAAGGTCTCATTGTTGTTGAACTCCACTAAGCCATGAACGCCTTGGCCTTACTGCTTTTATATTTTTGACTGGATGGTTCATAATCAGGATTGCCTGCATTCCGGAGATATAAGTGGCCCGGACCCTCCAAAGTCTTGTTTCTGTTAACTCTTTGATTTCCCCAATTAGACATTTAGCCTGGAGAATGTTAGGATTCAAAGAGCCTTAGGAAAGATGCAGCCCTTCTCCTTCGTTATGAAGACAGCCACATGAGAAAAGGGTCTTCTTATAGTTTTTCTTTTTAATTGTTTTTATAAACTGGTATCTCCTTGGTTCCCCCAACAGTGCTGAGGTACAGAGATGCTCAGTTTCCTTCGAAAAGTTGAACCCCGTGTGTTACCTACGGAAGGAGTTAGTCTCACAGCCCGCCTGTCCCTAAGCCACGGCTGGCTGTCCCTGGTTCCTCCTGTCCCTAAGCCACGGCTGGCTGTCCCTGGTTCCTCCGGTCCACAGTCCCTGCTTGCTTTTAGGTCACTTCCCTTCTGTGCTCCGAGCTGCCCTTCCGACCAAGCCCTCTGGCATGGTTTCTCTGCCTGGCTCTAATGGAAAAGGCGAGAGGCTACCAGGATGCTGGCTTCTCCCGTCTACACGTTGGTGCTTGGCAGCACCACTCAGAGCACCTGTCGAGAGAAGCCAGATCAGGACTGGATCCCTTTTCAATCCGCTGCTTCCCATTTTGCTGAGAGTTGCTTTGGTAAAGCTGGACTTTGTACTGACAAACCCAGATGAAGCAGAGTGATGTGTTTCTGCAGTGCACACCGCCTGTCTGTGCTCTATGCGCTACCATACAGTTCGCAAGCTTTGGGCAAGGGGCTGGAGGTTGAAACACACAAAGACACACACAGACAGAGAGACAGGGACACGGACCTCTAGTCACTGGTAAGTAAGCCCCTTATTCAATAGCACCACAGAGGCTTATGTACCCAGCAGTCAGGTGGGCCAACAGGTGAAAACCTTATCCTCTGATCCTCAAGGCCAAGGCAACCCGTGCTCGAGAAGCAGAGCTGGTAAACAACTTTGACACAGCTTTCAGTAACTCAAATCAGAAGGAAAGTAAAGATCTCTAGCAGGGAAGAGCAGCTGGAGGCCAGGACGCTAAATGGTCCCAAAATGTTTCCCCAGCGTGAGAGTGGGTGGGTGGGACCTGGAGACTCCCAGCAGCCCTGCTCTGCTCCCTGTGGTCCCCCTTCTACAGCTGCTCCACCCACTAGCCTCTGCAGTCCTCAGAGAACTCCCACCTCTACCCTGTGGGTGTGGCTCAGACTGTCAGATTCCCATCAGATCGCCCGTAGAACTCCTGTTCTGTTTCTGGAAGCCAGAGCCTTGCGCATCCTCCACATCCTCTAGGACCCATTTTCAAGGATGTGAGGAACCTTGCATTATCTCGCAGAAGATGAATTCCAGGCTCAAAGCTGTGACCGGCATTAGGGGTCTGAGGATGTCACATGGAGCATCACCACGCTGGATAGTAAATATGGTCCATTTTAAAAACTAAACCTTCCTGGAGCTGGCCATGGCAACACATACCTTTAACCCAAGCACTCTGGGAGCAGATACAAGCGGATCCCTGAGCGTTCCAGGCCAGCCTGGTCTCTGTCGTGTGTTCAAGGCCAACTAGGGCTACGTACCCAGGACTACACACCCAGGACTACCCAGACTTGTATGTGCTAGAACTATTTTTTTTTTTTATCAACGTTCACGGATACAGTCTGCTTTGGATCACACCTCTGTCATTTAGCCCTCTTAACTCAGCCAGATTCTCAGACAAAGGCAATACCCAACATAGTAATAAACCGTTTGGGGGCTCTTAAGATTGTTCTCTATCCACACACTGTTTCCAAAGATGTGCCTCATTGGGGCCATTAGCCAATCCAGGATGGCTAGGAAAGTCAGCAGGCATTTCTGTTGTCCTGATTGCGAGGTGGGGGTGCTACTGAAGTAGAGTGGGTGTGGTCAGAGAAGGAAGCTCAGTACCCTACAACATAGGGAGCCCTCCACTACAGGGTGCCAATGTCTCACTAGGCCAAGGCCAGCACTCTCGGTGGCTTCCCCTCAGATATAGGTTGCTCCCCCGCTTTGAGCCCTTCTTACCACAAGCATTTTCACTTGCCCCTTTGCATCCTAACTGTTCTACAGTCCCCTGAGATCGTGCATCACTGCTCCTTACACTGCCTGTGACATCACTCTGGGGCTCACGGGAGCTGTGTGAGAAGCCCTTGCGAGGTTTTCATCAAACACAGAGAAATAATCTGAATCAAGATGCTCACGAGCGGAAGTTCTCCTTACAGAATCACATAATCACACTTCAACTCAAAAAACAAATGAAGGTTTATCAATCACGAAAAGGCTGACTTTTTCTGTCCGAGACAGGCAACGACCGAAATAGAAGTTCATACCCGTGGCACTCTTATACTGGGGAAAGTAAAGGACTGGCCAATCAGCTGGCTGGATCCTCTCTAGGGGCTTCTGAGGCAGCCGGAAGGGTCCAGATTGTGCTTTGTCTCGCTATCTGGTTGCGGTTACGTGGAACCTACAGCTGGCCTCCATGGGCCTTCCTCAAAAACCTCTAGAACTTTCCTTTCTTCTGACCCACCCTTTTGGACTCTGTGCGTGGGATCAGAAGCCAGAGACCTACTGCGGAGGGCCGACTCCCTGAGGGGAACCCTGGGTTTCTTGAGATCCCAGGAAGCATGGGTAGTGAGACGGGCGCTGCACAACGGCTTCCCTGCTCGCTTATTATTGGCACGCCTACGCTGCTCTTCGGCTTGCTGGAAGCCGATACGGCCTCGCATGGCTCGCAGGCCTCACCAATGCCCTCATGCCTATATTCAGGGGATGAACCGCTGCAAGCTGCATGCTGCCTGGAATTTGAAGGGAAACTCAAGACAGAAGGACGTGTGAGGACTTGCCATAGAAAACAATGGAAATATTTAGGGAAGCCGGGGAAAGAAATGAGCTTCAAGGGGGAAATGGGTGGGAAAAGAATGCCAAGGGGAACGGGGACGCAAGCAGTGGCTATTAAACACCGTGGCAGAGAGGGTCTCTCAGACACTCTTTGCCCTCTTCCGCTGCGGTCCCTCTTACACATGCTTGTGTATGTTTATCAGGACTCTATTTTCGTGAGTATGTTCTTAGAGTTTAGTGTTTCTTCAACTATGTCACACGGAGGGGGATAAGCACTTCCCGAGTGCTGAGCTAATGACAGCTGAGGGTGTTTTTGAACTGTCAATGAATCACTCGCCCTGTTTGCTGCACAAGTTCCTAACACACCTGTATAACTTTAGCTCCAAAGACAGTCCGTGCCAACTGTTGCTCCTCTCTGGAGGGAGGAGTCGCCAGGTGGTTATGAGATACTCGGTCCTTTGCTGCTCCCAACAGCTGGCTTTTTTTTTTTTCCCCAGAAGCAAAATGACTACTTGGATAAAAATGGATCTTCTGCCCCCTTTCAACCACAGGGAAGAACCCGTGCAAAAGCAATAAGCAGACCGTTTGGAGACAATTGAACCTGTGTGCAAAGCGACTTTTGCCGCCATCTGAACTGAGCTGCTCCTTCGTATTATGCCTAAGACCTGCATTTATGACTATTTACATTGTAGAGCCGGAACCGCTAAGGTTTCCCGCCCCTCCCCTTCCTGCCCCCACCTGGCCAGTATCTTTTTAAACTCTCACGCTGTGGTAAGTAGAAAGAGGAGACGGGTCATCTCCCTCCGACGGTCCCACCTTTTCCATTGTTCCACCAGCGCGAAAGCTATTTCTATAGAAGAGCTCACCGGAGAGCCTCCGTTTTTATTCCCGTGGCAAAAGTCACAGCTGGATCCCAGCAGTGGCTTACCTCCCACGTTAGTGCCAAGCGGCTCACGGCGACGTTGCTGAGTCCCATGACGATGGCAAAAAAGGAATTTAGGTTTTTGTACTCCTTGCAGCTGGAACACAAGAGGTGCATGTTTAAGTAGAATGCCACTTTTGAGTGAGATTTTTAAAAAAAGTTAGAGTTATATTTTCTGATAGTCATTAATATTCATCAGGACTCGTTTATATAACTGGCAATGAGAGACTCAGCACCCTGTAGGAGTTCTGCTTGGGTAGCTAGGCTCTTCTGTTTGACACCCCCCTATAGCTTTAGAAAGTGGATGGTTTGGGCCATTGAGGTTTGAGTTTTGAGAATTTAAATTTATCTCCCCAGAAGGTTGTTATTATAATCCGAAATCTGCTGAAAGCTGTAGTGAATCTGGGAGTGGGGAGGGGAGAGACATCCCATGGGATTGGGAAAGGGAAGGCAAATGCTGGAGAATTTGAGACCTGGAGGTGGGAGCTCGGACCTGGCAGGTAGAGAGAAGTTAAGGATGTCACAAGGCTGTGGCCACCCTGCCTCCTGCACGCTATGTTAATGACACTAAATTATTGGAAAGTATCAGCTTCCAAGGCGTGGTACTGGTGGCTTGGGCACTTGTTCTCCAGGAAATTTGAAGTTGGGAGATAATTTATAGCATCAATAACAAAAATAACCTTACTTTCTATTTAGCTGACGTTAGGGAGGCTGATAATTTTGAGTCTATGCTTATGCCATTATGAGAATTTATTTATATTTTGGAATGAAGCACATGGACCAAGCCTTGAAATTAACTTCTTATTAAATTATAAATTTAATAATAAATATAGTATAGAAATTTAATTCTTATTAAAATGATACTATTATCCCAGGTACTTGCTCTAACTGGTGGCAAACAACAATAACCACACCCTAAGTTCTTCATATCAGGCCCCTGAAAAGGGAAAGCATTCATTTCATAATAAACACAAATCAATATGGCTATCTAAGTTGAACAGCATCATAAATAAATGTTTGAATAAACATTTTTGTAGAAGGCTCACTAAATGGTTGCTTTGGCTGCTCATGTTCAACTCAAAAACCAGCAATGAGCCCTTCTCTGCGTCTGTGGAGATGAGAAAATGCTCGCTAGAGGAGCTGTGGTGGTCAGAGGGCACGCGAGAAACAAGCTAAGCCATTCTAGTGCCGGGATAGCAGCTCCCAGGCGAAGGGCTAATGCTATTCCATGGATTATTTGTGTAGGTGGCTGTGGGAGAATGACCCAGAGCCCAGACCTGCTCTGTTACCTATTTCGCTTACCATTCAAGGCAGGTCAGGAGAGGACTGTGTGTCTCATTTCTTCTCATGTGAGGCAAGGATAAAAACATCTATCCCAGGCCTGTGCCTCATCTTTCCTAAGCTCCTAACAGGGCCAAGAGCTTATAGAAAATGCTGCAGCTCTCTACAAACAGCAGGCCAGAGAGACCCTGTTGCCTATAGCTTTCTGTTTCGTTCTTGTAGACTCTGGGTTCCGAAAGCCTGCAATCTTTAACAGCCAGGCTGAGTAAATGGGTTCACTAAGGGACAGTCGCCTTAGAACGAGGCTGAATGATGCTTAAATAGCCGGTTGACGTACAGGGAAGGCCAAGTCCATCTAAATAATTAACAGGAGTCAGAAGGATAAATTACAAAGGCAGAAACATGAAAAAACATATATATTCCTGAGTATTTTGAAAGGCTCATCTGTGTGGCCTCCATAAAAACAACAGGCAGTCCTTCTCTTCCCTCGGTGGGGCACTTGGCACCAGCAGGCTAAGGTGAAGAGAGAACACGCTCTCGGGGATGGGAAAGCACCACCCTGTCATAGTTTCCATAATCCACTCATTCCAAACACATGAAGGCATTTGCCCACTGCACAGAGGCCGTTCGCCCTGCTCAGCAAAGTGGCCACACTCGGCTACCCTTTCCTCAGACAGCCAGCTTTTCCAGAGAAAGAGCAAGCAGCGTGTGCATTCAGAGGACCTGGTATTCTATTGTGCCCTCAACATTTTTGGCAAAACAACTCCAGGCATTTGGCAAGCCGGCACCTATAAAGCACCAAGTAGCTTCTCCTTCTTTGTTTAGCTCTGGAAATCAGCCGCCCCGTGGGATCGGAACTGTTTGGCTCAAGCAAATTGCCTGGCTGGGGCCACTTGTTCTCCCAACCTTCCCGAGCTCGCGCTCGCTCTCCGTCTAGAAGGGGAAGGAGTCTCACAGCCACGGGCCACATTTAGCTTTTTTATTTTTAGTACTGTGGTGATACCAAAAACATGGAAGTAAACAGGAGGTCGTCAGGCGTATTCATGTCAGGGAGAAACCTAGCTGGCCCCCGCAGTAAATAAACGGTTTCCCAAGAAGGGCATTAAAAGAGAATATTTATAAGATGTTTGCTTTCTCTGATGTGTACGGAGATGATGGCCTAGTACCAGGTTAGCTGGCCTTCATGCATTTTACTGATTTTTATTCTGGCCGAGTTGGATAAACTGTTGTTCCAGTGTGTTCTACTGCCCTCTACTGGTGAGAACGTGTTATGTGGGACAGGGCTTCAAGAGCCTTGCAACAGAAATTCCTGCAGGGGGACGTTTGTTTACTTAGAGCCCTCTTCAAACACAAGGAGGTTTAAAAATCTGAGGCGCTCAGAGCAAAACTGAGCCCCTCTTTGACTCCAGCACCCGTATTACAAGATGTGAATTTACGTATTGATGCTAACCGTTAGAAAGCCAGAAGACGGTCTTCTCTTACAAGAATCAGCTGCCGGCAGCTCCTCCACCCTGCTTTTCATTTTAAGCTGTATTCCGTGAGAGCACAGCTCAAAGACTATTGTTTTCCCCTCCAAAGTTAAGGCTACTTACTGAGCTGCTATCTTGATAAACTTCTTCAAAAGCTGAACACGCTTGCTGAGCTGGGAACAAAGGCAGATCTCAGTGACAACCCAAAACTGAATTTCATTAAATCTCCTCAGGAACAAATCCAAGTTTGCTGTGGTCTTTTTAAAATTATGCCTTCCAAATGTGTGGTAGATTAGCTCCAGCTAGAACAGAAAGGAAAACAATTTCACTTATTTGTTGGCTTTTAAATCAAAACGCCAGCCTGGCTCCTCTATTTGTCAAGAAAGCGTTCTATGGAGCAGCAGATGTGAATTCAATCACTAACCCGGATGTGACTTGTCATATAGATTTGAAGGGCCTTCATGAGGCTCGTGGAATATATAAATATAAACTAGGTGTTATCGGCTTAATAGACTCTGGAAGACATAGCATACCATCACAGAGATTTCTTTCTTTAATATTTGAGGATTTTTATAAGCTCGGCATTCACAAAAGCCCTCATGTGGCTTCCAGATGGCAGAGCCCAGAAACGCAAGTTGAGTAGAGCAAGCAGACCCCATTCAGAGTCTCCCGGAACCAGACCCCATCCAGAGTCTCCCGGAACCACGAACCCCTGGACGCTCCCGGCATGACCTCACCTCGTGAACGCAGTTGAAGAGTTCCCAATCATACGTGGTCATCTGGTACGCCAAGTCCTTCGAGCTCATCAGCTCAAAAGTTCCCACTGTCCCAGTGGTGGGGCCTTCTTGTTCTGGCAAGGGAGTCTGGGAATAATTGTGGGAAACTGGATCAGAATCACAAAAGGGTTAAGTGCCGAGTGTCAAAACCCTTCAGGAGTTTTTGAAGGGAAAGGATTTGGGGAACACGGTCAGGCATATATTGAAATGTTGGTTTTGAGGTTAAAAAAATGCCTTTGCCGTTTGCTGTGCTTGCTTCAAGGCCATCTTTGTCATCACCACCATCACCACCACTATCATCATCAACTGCAAACCATGGCAAATGAGATTTTGGCAAAGGATGACCCAGGAAGGTTCTCTGTTGTAGGATGTTTAGATTGCAGTCTGACAAAGTTTGTTTTGAGTCAGAGGGTGGAGCTAGCTACGAGCTGACCAATAACCATAGAGGTTTTGGAGGACTGCAGGCAGATAAAGAGACAGGAAGTAGTAGGGCGGGGCTTAGAGAGGTTCTCAACCTTTTGGATGGAGGAACAAAAGGGATGAGAGATCACTGGTTAGCTGGGCTATGGTGGCGTACGCCTTTAGTCCCAGCACTCAGGAGGCAGAAGCAGACGAATGTCTAAGAGTTTGAGGCCAGCCTGGTCTACAAGAGCTAGTTTCCAGGATAGGCTTCAAAGCTACAGAAAAACCCTGTCTTGATGACCCCTCCCATCCCCCCCAAAATAGAGGTCACTGTTCACTTTCAGATTCTTACCCCATATCTGACTCCTGAGTTTTTGTTGCTAACGAATAACTAGATAAGCACTTCAGGTCTCCTTTGCCTGGGGCTTGGAGGTACCTGGAAACTCCCTTTTCCATGGTAAAGATGGAAGATGATCTTGGAGACCTTCCGCTTATGTTCTCATGGAAACTATTATAAAGCCAAGTACTAGCATGGGAGCTCGAATGTCTACCCGCAGTACCACGTAACTGCTGGTGGTGATGGCGGTCAAGTTGCCGCAGCCATGTCTGCGCACACCACCTGGAAAGGTGAAGCAGTGGCGAGTGTGTGAACTGAGACTATGCAGGATTTCCAGGTCCCTGAGCTGAGAGTTCCTGAATGTTAGTCACGTGTTTGGGCCAAGCCCAAACTCTGCAGCTTTGGCTAAGACTCTTGGCCAGAAGCTCTCATTTGGTTCACTTATCTCCCTCCGTATTTGGAGAAATGTACTATAAAGAGTCTTTACCTTGTAAGATGGGTGACTGTAGAGTGTATAAAACCTTAATGCTTATCTGTAAGCCAGAGAGCATGTAGTGATGAAAAGAATGCCTGCCAATATGATGCTAACTGTATTTGGATATTAAATATTCACGTCCCGGTGCTAGGGATGCAATTCTGGTTGGGCACTTTCTTTGCATGTTCAAGGCTGTGTGCTCCAGCCCCAGGAAAGGGGCTCATGTTAGAAGCACTAATATTATACAGGTTTCATCCGTGTCTCCGTTACCACTGTGCTCTACAAATGCCCCTGCTTTCTAGACACCAAAGAAATGACATGGTCAAGGCGTAGGTGATACCTGCATTGCAAAGTTCAGTCTGCGAGATGAGCAGTCAAGCTTTACCATATAGTAGTCATCCTCCACCAACGGGTACAATGCTACTTGTGGATACAGTCACTTGCTGGACTGCTGTTGCACATCTGGAGACAGAGTGTCAACATACTAGACTACTAGGTACCCAGACAGGCAGGCGGAGGCACCTGAATGGAAAGATGCTGCATACTTGGGGTCACTGTGTGATGCAGGATTATAAGAGCCAGTGGGCAGGTGAATGAGAGAAACCTTGCTCAGGACGGTCCATGTTAGGCTGATAGCAAGGGCGGCTTGGAAGTGGGGAAGCTGCCAGGAGACTTGATTTGCAGGAACAGATTGCACAGAGGGACCAAATAACAGCTTTTAAAGAGCCTCTGAGTAGCAGCTTAGGAGACGGGGTTTTGTCACAGGCAAGATAATAGACCATGTTAGCGCCGGCCTCGGAAAACAGCAGACTGAGCACAAACCGCACGATAGCAACACATGCTTGAAATCGTCCCTTAATCTTTTGACTGTCTCCAGCTCCAGGAAATCAGGGCTATACTACCTAAGTTGGCAACTTAGGGTATTAATACCAAGGTTTGTTAAGAGGATTAAATGAGAGCGATTTAAGTGCAGCATGTAAGCCCAGTCCTTGGCACAGGGAGGGCCCCTCTCTCAAATTAGGTCTCCTTTCCAGAGCGGCTCCAGGGCTACACACGCACAGGAAAGAAAGTGTGGTTAGTGCACCATTCAGGCTAAGAGCTGGGCATGGAGTCACTCTGCAGAGTGCGGAGGACAAGGCAGAAAGCAATGATTCCGAATAGACCTGATGGGCTAGTAGCTTATGGGACCAGGTGGGAATGGTTTCAGCCAGGGCAGGAATTTAGTAGAAGGTCTTAGGCCCATGACTTAGGTCGGACTGGTTCTCTGTGGTCTCCCTGCCCTCCTATAGCGGCTGCTGTGAGCACAGCCCTTCTGCTCCACCCCTCAACTGCCCCCCACCCCCATTCACCGACTCTGTCTCAAGGCTCGGTGACTCCATCTACCCACTAGCGCTTTCCTGGAGTTTTTATGGTATCTGATAAACAGGACTAATTTACCCGACAACTTAGTGTGGAGATTTCAACACTAAGAAAGATAGGGAGCTCTTTTGGTCATGGATGCTGGGCTGGCGTCTGGACATCACTCCAGGGTGTAAAAGAAAGCCCTGTAGACTCTCCATCTTCCTGTGGTGGAATTTGTCATAGTGGGCTCTCTCTGATGACAAACCGGTCATCACAAGCTCCGTGAGGAACATGGACTATGAAAGGTTTGTCTTTGAGACTTTCCCACAGCCAGGAACGTCCACAGAACACGGAACGATGTGGCAGATACTAAATAAAAGTCTAAGGAACCCAGTGAGTGGATACAAGGCGAGCCAAATTACAGTACACCGAAGCTCTGTTGTAATTGGTTTTGTACTAACATTTATACTCAAATAAAACTTCAAGAGAGTAAATCTCCCAAATCCAAGCCCTGCTCCAGTCGGATCAATGCTGGCACTCTACTGGGTGTAGACAACACAGTTTAACACTAAAATTCATTTTCTCCTGGACTGTTTGGGTTACTTGCATCCTGATTTGACTGTCATTGTCGTAAGGACAATGCTCCGGGGCACTTGTCCTGTTGGCCACAGAAGCAGGCACAGCACTGAGTGCTTAGCAGACACTAAAGTGTGTGCTGATAGATCTGAGGGTTCTGTCGACATTCGGCCCTGCAGTCGCCCTCTGGACGACTCTTTCTAGAAGGGCGATCCTCACAGGAATGCTTCAGCAAGTCTGAGAGGGAGGGCTTCAGGTAAGGTCCGACCTCTGTGAGCACAGAGACATGGCACCCCCCAGCTGAGAGCTTCCTGTCCAGGGTCCTCGTTGCCAAGCAAATTCCTTCCAACCAGTCAGGCCTTAAAATGGAAGATAAGCAAGAGCCCAGAACTTGGAAGGCCGAAGGACTGTGTTCAATAAACAGAAGCTTAAAACGTTAGTGTCTGCCCCCAGGGAGCTGGAGACATTCCACATGCCTATCTATCTCCCCCCCCCCCCCCGCCCCCCGGCTCAACACAGCGGCCAAGAACCAGCTGGCAAGAGAGGCCCCAGCACACTGTGTGGCAAACACATCACCCAGCACCCTCGACGGAACATCAGCAACACTGGCTGTTCGAGGCGTGAGTCTCCAGGGGAGGGTAGCAATTTTTAAAAATTATATGTCTATGCATGATATGTGCGGGGAGAGGAAGGATAAATGGTTCATGGCCATGACCAGTGGAACACTTTGTGGGAACACTTTTCCCCTTCTGTCTTGATGCGGTTTCCTGGGTTATCCATTTCATTTCTTAATTGCTCCCTGTTGAGAGATGTTTATTCAGAGAGGAATGAAGGCAGGTGACCGAGGAGCTCAGGGATACACAGACAGGAGTGTGACCCCATGCTGAGATTCCTGGGCTGGTAGCTAGGGCTAGGGCTTGGTTAGGGAATCAAAAGCACCATGTCACATTTGTTCTTCCCTAAGTGAAAGCAAGATGGTCAAAGGAGCTGTCCCACTGGGTCTGGCTGCACACACCCATAATCCCACAACACAGGAGACTAAGGAATGAGGATTAAAACCTAGCAGAGGTGTATCCTTTTAATCCCGGCACTCGGGAGGCAGAGGCAGGTGGATCTCTAAGTTCGAGGCCAGCCTGGTCTACAGATCGAGTTCTAGGACAGATAGAGGAGCTGTACAGAAAAAAAACCCTGTCTTGAAAAACAAGAAAGCAACACCCCCTCCAAAAAGTAAAAATAAAAAAAAACAAAAAGCAAAACAAAAACCACAGGGTTCAGCATGGGCTACATGGCAGGCCCACATCTAGAAAAATGAGTGAGCAAAGACCTGTGGCCTTCCCTGAAGTGGAAACCAGTCTCCCAAGCAGGAAAAACGAGCTCCATGGGGCCTCAAAGGCCACCAAGGACTCTGAGTCCACCCTCCAGCCCGACTCCCTCCTGAAGTTCCAGAAAGATCTACCTGCTAAGGAAATGGAATGTTCTTCAAATTTTCATGTGGTTCACCTCTCACTTACATACTGCATATATATATATATATATATATATATATCAAGGGAAGCCCATGGGTTCAGACACAGAGGAAACTCACTTTGTGAAGCTAAAACTGGTCCTGTGGCTTCTAATATCCTTTAATAGCTGGTCAATTCCACACTTAATTTCTATAGGATAAGCAGAAATGAATGTGTCCTTTCTTCACAGAAGTTCTGGGTGGCTGGGGACAAGTGCTCTGACCTCTAGTATCCCTACGAAGACCTGCTGCTGGTCCCGCCACCGGTCCTCTTTCAGAAGTCTCCGAAGACTGGTACTTCCCTTATAAGCAATCACTGCCCTCCTGATCTGAGCATCCCAATTTCGAACGCTAATACTGAATTTAAAGATGTTTCAATAAAATGAATCACCCCCAAGGTTCCAAATACTAAACTGTCTCCGTGGCGGTGCAGCTTGGCTAATTCCCACAGATCATCTGCAGCTGGGAGCATCTCTAGTGAGCACCTGAGGATTTCCCGGCAGACCACAGTGTAGAACAAACCACACTGCAGTCGCGAATTTTCAGCCTCAGTGTGGCTGTGAGATTAAGCTGCAGACAAGGTTTTCTGATTGCACACACTGCTCCAAGGCGGAGGCCATTCACACCTACCAGTGAGTCGAATTGCTCTCGCGGGCAGGCAAACAGGCGTCCATTAATGGTGAGCGTCGTAAATACTGAAACATCATTAGGTTTGAGCACCACCTTTTCTGTGAACATAAAAAGCATGAGATTGCCTATTAAATCCATCTGAGATTCGCTGCACTGCCCTAATCACACCAACAAATTGCCAGCTCGGTGAATTACCGGAACACGCAACGCGCCTGCATAAAACGCAGGGGTGAGGGGATCCACTGAATAAAAAAAAAAAAAAAAAGACAGCGCTTCAGATAGCTGCACGGTGTTCAGGATGCTGTCGGAAATGACCACACGACAGGAGTGCGGACACCCAAGGATCCATTTGCCCTAATCTACTCTGCAGCCATGATTATTTATAACACCTGCACAGCTGTTTAGATAGCAAGTTAGGTTTCTTGAGGGTAACAATGCCTGGCCTTTTGGAGAGAGAAAGAGCATTGCTAAAAACCTTGGTGGATGTTTCAGAGATCTCACATGGTTTTAGTTGCAAAAATATATGTTTTTTTTTACTTATTTCCAATTTGGAAGGGAACAGCATTAACTATTTTACAAATTAGTTTATTGAATATATATTTAGTACTTACTATGTACCAGACACTGGGGACACACAAAGAAATGATGGAAAGATAAACTATAAATGATAGAGAGATATAAAGCATAAATTAAAAATTCCAGTCAACACAGAGGGTTAACAAATGTGTGTATGTATGTGTGTGTGTGTGTTAGTGAGATGGGATAAGGGCCACAGAGAGCAGCAGGGAAGGGGGTTAGACAGTATGTGGCAGGGGAGCAGTTAAGATTTTAGATGGGACATCAAGGAACAGGCATCAACAGCAACAATATCATTTAGGTGAATACCCAGTTTACCAGGACACCTATGGGAAGAGTGTGTGGTCATCCTGGGCCTGGACCAACTGGGACAAAAATAGAAGGCGGGTATTGAGAATCCATCATCCACTTTAAACCCTGCATCATTGGAATCATCTACCTTCATATGAGGCAGAAGTGCTCCACTCCACTCCTAAAGGGCCCCTCAAATGGCTATGAGGCCTCCCCTGGGGAATTCATACCCTGGCTCCTTCCTGCACCCTCTCAATGCATTGTGGGTGACCACTGTCCAACCCTGCCGGCATGGGGTGCAGGTGCTCATTTACTTCCTAACCCCTCCCGGCCTGGGAGTGACTCACGCACACAGAGCGTGTCTAATACACCCTTTTCTGTCATTGCTACCTGCAACTGCCCAGGGCATTCAGGATGACACAAAATGACATCTCAGGTATGATATAATCGGGGACAAGGGAAGGAAGTTTAGTCCCAGGTTGGGGAATGATGTTCTCCTCATGCTATGAGGGCAGCTGGGCTCGCTGGCTCTAACAGATAAAAAGGAAATTGTAGTCGCTAGAAAAGAGTGAGCCCTCAACTGCCGCAGCTTCAGGTTTGCAGACACCAGAGCCTTAGCTGGTCAAGCTCCATGCACCTTTCTCAAGGATCTTAGGCCCAGAGAGTTCTTTTATGGTTTCCAAGGAAGGAGCCCACATATGCCAGAGGTTACAGGCACAGCTGCCTCCCAAAAATCCCTTCTCTTCTTCCTCTTTTCTGTGGGAAGCTCTGAGGCAGGGAATGTCAGACATCTGATCAGTTCACCTCTTCCCACAATGTTTCTGTCATTCGAGGGAGCTCACAATGTCTCTGCCATCCTCCCCGGGTCAGCCACGAACTGCCTTACTAATTTACAGTTAGCTAACAATGGTTCTTATTGGACAGATGGCCTCTTTCACAAAAGCCCAAGATGCTAATCCAGGCTGTTACCTCCTCCGGAGTTCATCTTGACTATGATCAGGCCTTCCCCAGAGCCGAGTTTGTCAGCCACCGCACTGATGACTTCCTTCACCGAGGCAGCTACAGGCACCCGGATGGTGGTATAGGTATGGTCCATGCAGTACACCTTAAACAAGACTTCAGAGATGGTTGACAACGTGAGAAAGTGGTCACAGGCATTTAGAGAAAAGCATAAGCAATGCAATAGTTATAGATTATCTGTGGTCAGGGCCTGAGCAGACTCCCTGCTCAGAAGCCCTGCTCTTACAAATGACTGGTGTGTGTGTGTGTGTTACACCTGCCTCTGGGAATCCATAAGGTTCCCACAGCCTCCCCACCAGTTCTTCAAAGAAGTGATAATCTTGACAACCAAGCCCTGAGAGAACCCACATTCTTTTAAGAGATGGTGACAACTGTGGAGAGGCAGTGCCAGTCAGGTGTGGGCAAGCATCTCAGTTCTGTCTGGGTACCAGGCTCCAAGAACATAACTTATCAGGAGACCGAGGGGCACATCCAAGAGCCAAGAGCTGGGCTTTTTTTTTTTTTTTTTTTTTTTGTGGTAGTGGTGATTTCAAGGTGATGCTATCCAGGGACAGACGTTAGCCTGACTATAAAATTCCACACAAGAGATTGCTCACCCTCATCAGAGCCACGAATCGGCTGACGCTTCTGGGCCCTCTCGTCCCCTGTGTTGAACTGCTGCAAAAGGACCTTGTGCTGCAAAAATAATAACGGCAAGTGACGTAAGGCAGAGCGAGTGACTAACATTCCCTAACAACTCTGAGAAGATGCGCAGGAGGAGCAATTAGGGTCATGGAATGAAGCAAATAGATTTTGTGTGTACAGAAGAGACATCACTCCAATATACTGTAATCCGGGGCTTCTGGGTGATCATAATGCTACAGACAGAGCCGGGCTCCGAAGACCCCTTACCTTCTTCTGTGGCGCTTTCGCATCTTCTGAGCTACAAGAAGCAGAGAAAACACACTGTTGAGTACCATTGCTGCTGTTCATTTGTACATCTCTTTCATCTTGTGATAAGCAGTGAAGTCACACAGTCCCTCTGGGCAGCACTGGGAGATATCCCATTCTCACAGGAAGAGGCCAAAAAATGCATGGAGGTGGCAAAATCATTAGCTCTCATCACAGGCAGATTCTGAGCAGACCCGAGGTTAAATGCTCCAGCTCCTGGCTTTCAAAGTCAAACTCCTAACTCACTCTCCAATACTTAATCTAACAGTTCACTAACAGCAAATACTTTCAATTAACAGCTTTAGCAGCAGAGAGTGAATTTCCCATCTAGGTAAATGTCTTCAAATACTCAAATGCCCACGGACTATTTTATTGCTGGGTGGGCTAAGGGGCCCATAGCCTGCTCGCACATAAGGCACCCAGCCCTCTGCTCGTCCAGCCTCACCTGTGCCTGGGGCCCGAGACACAAATCAGAACACTGTGGCTAATGATAGACCAGCCTCAGCCACTTTTGCAGGGAAGACTTTTTTGGAAGATGTTCTAATCACGAGGCTGGCACTCACTTGGGGAAAGCACACCCCAGAGCAAAGCCTCTCCTTACATTTGTTTGACGATCTTCTCCAGCTCCGGCAGCTGCTCCTTGAAGGCAGCCATCATCCGGGCGTCATCTGAGACAGACACATAGAACTCCTGTAATCGGCAAAGGCACAGGATCTTAGCGAGAACTGAACGGAGCACGGCTCTCTAGAGAGCCTGGGCCGTGAATGTGGCTAGCACCCCCAGCTTCATGGCCAGGAGAGGTTAGAAGGGGGAGGAGGACATGAGAGAAGAAGGAGGAAGTCAATATTTACATTGGGAATTGTTAATGAGAAAAGGTCCTGGAAATAGATAATGGTGATGAAATGACTATCGATGAATGATATATTTTAAATTGGTCAAAATAATAAATTCTATGCTATTTACATTTTACCATAACAAAAATTAAGACAATAAACCACAAGTAAACTTATGTGTCACCATGTGAAAGAGAGCGAATGGCGGTGTTTTGGAATAGACCACCTTACAATCTACACTTTAAAAGCTTTTTTCTTTTTTGTTCTTTTATCCCCAGGGAATTTTAATATTTATTCTTTTTCTTTTTTCAACACAGGGTTTCTCTGCGTAGCCCTAGCTGTCCTGGAACTCACTCTGTAGACCAGGCTGGTCTTGAACTCACTGAGATCTGCCTGCCTCTGCCTCCCGGCCACCACAACCATGGTAGTTACAGGGAGAGGCCCCAAGTCAGCATATTTCTTATTTTCCAAATCCTAACCCCTTGAACAACGGCCCCTCAGAGTCCACTTTCCCTGATGCTGCATCAAACATGGCATGAGTCAAAAGGAGGCACAGTTCTTTTGGGAAATTAATATTAGGATAAACCGACTGGAAATTTTGAAACAGAACCGCACTGTCTTCTCCCTGTACCGGAGTATTCCTGGAGAGTTCTGCGGGGGGAGCGTGAGTACAAGTGTTCCCCTTCTCTTGGGAGAGTCATGCCCCACTGTGTCAGTTACCTGTCACCAACTGCAGTCTGGGAATACTACATGGAGAATCCCAGAAATACATAATTCATCAAATTTAAATACTTTGATTAGAGTATAGGTAGTATTTTCCTACTGGTTACTGTCGTTTACCTCCTAGTGTGCTGAGTTAAGAAACTTCATCCTGGGTAGATATGTGTTGAAAAAAAAAACCAGTAATATTCAGAACTTTGTTCTATTAGCAGCACAGGTCTCTGCCAATGGATACTGGCGCACTACTTATGCTAGGGTTAAAACCCAAAGCCCATGCTGCAGTGAACCACAGGAAAGAAAGACAGCTGAGCAAGAAGAAGCATTGACCAAGGAAACGATGTCCATTCAGAACTGCCCCCTGGCTGCCCTGACAGTTGCTCCTGAAGTCAGCCTGCTTCTCAGCAGCCAGACTCACCTGCCGTTTGTCCGAGCGATCTTATTCCTAAGAATGGAAGGAACATGACAGATCTGCATGCACAAAATGTTTGTTGTGCAATTATTCCAGGGAGGAGAAAATGGAACAATACGGCACAGATAAATACATTTGTGGGTAGTTACTGGCTGATCATCAGAAGTTTCTATTACAAAGACCATACTGACATGGAAAAATCGTTACAGAGCTAAGTAGGAAAGTCAGCCTGCAAAATGGTGGACACTAATGTGATTGCATGCCTTTCAGACATACAAAGAGAACGAGAGCAGACGATAACACGTTGCAATGCAACCGCTCACTGAAATAAAGTAGCCGTATAGTAGATGATGGTTGTTTTGTTTTTTGTTTGTTTTTTTATCAAAGTACCTCTCTGGCAGCGAACATGCTAACAAAGTCGGGAGCTGGCAATCCCAGCATCTCTATAGTGTTTGCTGTATAAACCCTGTGTTATGAGACGGGAGAATATTCTTGGAATGAATGACCCCCCCCCACACACATACCTCCAGGAAAGCCATGGCCACATCGTCTTCTTGGAGGAGGTCCCCGTACATGGCAGCCCACTGCAGAACCAATCGGATGACCCGCCTCTTGTTGTTGAGAGCATAGTCCATTCTCTCCTGTTCTGTGCCTTGAGAAGGCTGTGCGTGGTAAGTGCCAAGGAGTCAAGGAAACCACAGACAGAGCTACTGCCCACCCAGTTCCGTGTGCTACTAGCAATGCAGACAGTAACAAACCCCAGCTTCAGACAGCTGCGATCCCCCACGTTGGTCCTCAAGGAGGCTCCCCATCATAGGGTCTGAAGCACACACATACACACTCTTGGGAACTCCTGCACACTTTTCCCCTGATAGCTGACGGAGGAGTTAGACTATAGACTACATAGACTAATGTGTTGACAAAGATTCCTGTCGGCTCTAGTTTCCGCTCCATTCCCCTGCCTGCCCTCTACCCTGCCCTTCACCTCCTCAGGATAGTAATGGGATTTCCCATAGCTTATTTCTGGCTACTTTGCTTTATCTCGTTGGGCCTCATAATCGTACCTACATCTTTAGGATCCCATTCTTTACATGAATTTCAATTTAACTTTGCTGGGTGGATGCCCTGTCCTGCCAGGACCAGGTTCATATGAGCAAGCAAGGTGGGGGTAGAACAACTCACTCGGTATCAGGGAGAGAACACCTTTATATAATCAGCCCTTGATGAGGGCTCCGGGCCCTCCTGTACCACACCTTCTTCTCTTACCTAGAGCCACATCCTACATCATTGTCAGCTTGTACACAAATGGCCAGCTCTCTGGTACAAGCCCTGTGAGGCTTGGGCTGATGCTGTTTGCCCTGTGTTCTATACCATGCTCAATGCCACGACCTTCATCTCAAAGTCTGACTTATTCACCAACAGAACTTAACACTTTGTTGAGTGCCTACCGCATGCCCAAAGTACAGGGCCGTGCTCTCATTGACACTCGTGTGAGAGCAACACAAGCGTTTTACACAGACTTTCCCTTCTTGAGTGATTTATAGTAGCTCATATCATCATCACTCAGTTCCGAAAACAACTTAGAATTTACAGTGTATGCCATAAACTACACCGGAAGGACCCCACTTGTGTAGGAACCGCTGCTTCCTTTCTGAGAGTGGGCAGAGCAACATGAAAGGAACAGAAAAGGCCATGATGACCTAGCGACAGGGCACAGCTGGTTTCGAGTCCAAGACTCCCAACTCCAGATACTGTTGTTCCCACTGAAGCACATTCCTGAGCCCCCACCCTAGCTGACGGCCGAGGCTTAAAAGGCAGCTTAGAAAACTGCCTTGTGGCAGGACTGCGGCCCGGGGCTGAACCAGAAAGGGCCTCTCGGAGAGAACCATAAATAATCATGATCAAGGGGAATGACAGGACCTTAAAGCAAAGGTTTACTGCATGTAAATGGGTTGCAAAATGGCTTTCATAAATTGAGCACGAGATTCATAAAAAAGAAAATTGCTCAAGCTATATTGCTACAATTCTCTCTGAGCTTACAATAAAAAGAGGGAAGACAGATCACTTTATGTGAAAATTATTTCTTTTCTGATTAACCCTTTGGTCTCTTGAATATATGTATATATATACACACATACACATATATACATAAATATGCATAACTCGGATTTTCTTTCTTAAGCATTACAGTGCTGGCTATAAAGTCGTGTGGCCATCGTATATATATGGCAGGCGTCAGCACTGTTGGGAGTGACTGACGAAACTCGGATTCTGGTTGGCTCAGCAGAGGCTGAGAATCTGGACTTGTGCCCTTCTGTCCCCACTGTCTATTGCTTTGATTTGGAGTGAGTCACTGGGAACTAGACTTCCATTTGTTCACCTGCAGAACGAGGTGAGAGGAGACAACTTCCAGCTTCTCTGCTGATATATTTAATGACACCAGCATGAGGCTGATCCAAAGAGAATGAGGGACCACAAACTAATAAAGCCTAACACGGTCTCTTTTGCTTAATTTTAATAGTAACCTGTGTATCGTGTGGTGCTAGTTTTGATAATGGTATGCTCCCACTAAGATTCAAGTCTAGGTTTCAATTCTCTAACGCAACACCACCACAAGGTGATGTCTTTGAGGGACGTTAATGTCTTTGTGGAGAGACTGTATGACTTCTCAGGAATGGATTGGTTCTTTCTAGAGTGAACCATTGCGAGGCATGTGCACTCCTTTCTTGGTTCCCTCTTTACAATTCTGCCATTGGCTCTTCTGCTTAGAGCCGGATGATGCCTTCGGCAGACACGGAGCAGATGTGGCCCCCTGGAACTTCCAGCCTCCAGAACTGGGAGCTAATACAGCTCTTTTCCTTGTAGCTGCCCCAGTGTCTGGTGTTCTAGGGCAACAGCGAAATGAATGTCAATTCAAGAGGTAGGAAAAAACTCGGCTTAGGCCAGGCTTTGGAGAGCTCCATTTTAAAATTTCATCTTTGGAGTCAGTAGGATAAAGTAAGAATGGCTAAGTGTGGGGTCTGGTAAGTACGAGGTAGTAAAATTATGAAATCCAATAGAGTGTGTTTTAAAGCCCCTGCTACGCCGGGCTTACTCTGAGCTCGCTCTCTACGCCAACTATTGTGACTTCGGGCTGTCCTCACTTCACTCTTCCCTCAACCCAGGCCTCTCTCTCCACTTCGCTAGGACTAAGTGATATCGCCTATGGAAAACATCTTTCTTAAGGCCCTACACTGTTGAAGTGTGCATATATTCTTTAACGCGTCATTTCAACTTTAAGAGAATGTCACACTGTGTCCTGTCTGATCAGACTCTTTAAAAAGATTTCATTATACACGCGGTATGATTTCGCATCACTTGAAGACGGCGACCTCATACAAAGGAAAATGGAAGCGACTACGGAGCTGCTGTACGGGATGGGAGAGCTGCCTATCTCCTACCCTATCGCTATTGCTAGGTTACAGATCACACCTGGCTTTACATGGGTCCTGGGGACCTGAACTCCATCCTCCTGTGCTTACAGTGGTCATTTTGGTAATTGAGCCATCTCCCCAGGCCCTGGAATCTGTTCCCTAAGGGACACAGAGAAGACCTCATAGGTGATAAGCTAGTGGTTTCTGTTCATTCCCACAAAAATCTACCCCAAATTTGAGAAGGGTTGATGGTCTGGAAGAAAATATATTGTTTAAATGGCCAAACTTGTCACTTCTACGCAGCTGGCTTCAGACGGGGCAGGGATTATAGTTTCCATAGCCTTTTGATAGCAATTCCTTCGACTGTCAAGAGGCAGAGCGAGATTAAGCGATTTCCCAGATTTTAACAATGAAACTCTTAGGACTGGGGCTCAAATTCTCACATCCCTCCAATAGTCTTCCCCCATGTAATATTTCATGTGATCCTCATTTCCTTAGCAAACATGTGCTATGTAGTAGGTTTAAGTCTGTTGGGAATCAGGAAAATTCACTGGAGATGGAGAGAAATGTACCCGAATTCTCAAAGCATGCCCAGAACATACAAAAATAAAATAAAATAAAATAAAAGTACAAGTGCTACTGTTCGCTTGGGTAAACTGAGTCAGGGAGGCAGGAGCTGCTAATGTCTGAACTAACATCTGCACTGTGTTCATTGCTGTCAGCGTCGCCATGACTAAGCCAACCCTGTCACATCTGCCAGCTCTTCCAGTTCCGGCCTCAGCTTTCTCTCTAAAGGGGAGTCGCTGCAGGCAGGAGCACCGAGTTGGAACCCTTAAGAGCTGGGTCCAGGTTTTAAAGTCACGGTGGATCTCCACATTTACTATTTGGGGACTAGGCCCAAAAGAGACTCAAAACGCTGGTTGGGTACTTATCTTAAGTCAATACACCGTTTGGAAATACCAACACAGAATGTATTTTCCCCCAAAAAATTACTTCAAAAATATCACAGCTTCTCCAGACTTTTATCCAAATGACCTGAAATCTTTCTCCGCGAAGATGTCAAACACAGCTCACAGAGCTGTTTCTAAATCAGTTCCTGGTGATTTCAATGCCACCAGGTACAGGAAGTCCACGCAGATGTCAAAACATCTGGCCCATCTCTTAAATGTGAGCTTTCAGTATCGGATGCCGAATCTACAAGATGACAAGTAAGCCCTCAGGGTGGCTGTCTCCATGGGAGAGGACCAGCTGGTTCGGCACTGGGTCCTAGGGCTGCGGAAAGACCCGGTGTGTGCTCAGGGTTGAGAACGGAAGAGGTGCAGGCCGGAAGGCAGGCCGCACTCTTTTTACTCTTCCCGACAGCAGGCTTGATGTTCCATTGAGTCATTTTCCTCACGCCGGCTCTGCCGTTCAAACACTGTAATTATTTCATATATTTTTACCTAGTTATTATCTTACTCACCACAGGCACCTGTAATTTTTCTGTATTTTTTTAACTGCTCATTTACTTATTCTTAATTCAGCTAATAATGGTGCCATGTATTAAAATTATCACAGGGAAAGTAAGTGAAAACCTCCTAGGATGTGGAGACAGCAGATTCATTACAGCCTACAACGGGGAATAAAATATTATGTATACTTTTTGCAGTAAGTACATGCTAATTATGCAGCTATTTATAAAACACTTATCAACATTCAGACTGATACTCCTCAATGTTGTTGTTTTCGAAAACCCTGCTTTGCATACAAGATCTCTGCTTGCAACCTGAAAACAAACTTTGGGGGTCACCTGCCCCCCGAGAAGGCAAAGCTTTAGCCGGCCTTGCCCGGTGCCAAACTCCTCTCACGATGGCACACTCGCCATGGTGGTATTTAATGGGATGCCAAGGTTTATAACGTGCGTTCACACACAGAGCCCCATTTGATCTTCACGACACGCCAGAGAGTGGGGAGGGCAGGGATAATTCCTCCTATTATACCGAGGGTCACCACGGGGTTACACATAATTGCCCATGTGGTTGGGAAGCTGTGAACCTTCCACATGACCCTCTGGCTTCAGAACACTTGCTCTTCCCTCTCTGACCTGGGGCCTCTTTGCTGCCTGTACGCCCTGGGGAGCAGTTCAACACTCTGGCCACTGTCCTTTTCTCAGATGGGTGCTCGGGCTCTAGAATGGGATGGCCAGGTTCACACGTGATCTGTCTGCATAGATGCTCTTCGGTTAGCTTCAAAGCCAAGGGTGGAATGGGCTAACGTAAGACGCCAGGCCTACTTCTGCAGCAGATGGAGTGTTTAGCAGACCTTAGCCGTGGTACTTCTCGCTGCCCTACCTTTGGACCGACTCTAATCAGTGACCCTGTTCCGACCAACACACATTGCTCCCGTGTTTATGTGCAACTGCTAACGCCAGGCTTCCAGAAGCATCTACGGTGCTGTCACCATCTTTACGCATCTCTCATTTTCTTGCTTAGTTTTCCTCCGTTGATTTTCAGAATTTCTGCCTTTAGAAGCCCCTGCCTCTTAGGGTTCACCTTTCAAGTTTCAAAGGCAGGGTCTGCACTGACTTGGGTTCACACTTTCTGTTAACACTGGGTGGAATTGGGCGCACCTTTGTAAACTGCCTAATCTCAGCTCTCCTACAGGAGGAAGCAGGTTGGAGAGGCCACACCCCACAGTACTGATTGATATGAGCTGAGAAAACGTCTTTGAGGAACTTTGCTGCTTATCTGCCAAGACGTTTTTTCCTTCAAATCAAGGCATCACGTTCATAGCAGCAAATCAACATTTCCTTTCCAGGAAGAAATCCTCAAACGGCACGACTGCCGAGGGGAAGTGTTCTGAGGGCGACAGACAGACAGACAGACTTTTCCCAGCATTAAATAGGGGTTATAATGTATTCAGCTTCCAGGAAACTGAAGTTGGCAAATTTTCCTT
Source organism: Alexandromys fortis (assembly GCF_014885135.2). Classification (NCBI taxonomy): domain Eukaryota; kingdom Metazoa; phylum Chordata; class Mammalia; order Rodentia; family Cricetidae; genus Alexandromys; species Alexandromys fortis. The sequence goes on from NW_026067899.1 coordinate 1,332,271, forward strand.
TTAGAAATCTACAGAGGGCCTGGGGAGATGGCTGAGAACTTAAGAACACTTAACTGCTGTTCCAGAGAACTCAAGCTCAGTTCCCAGCACCCACACTGGGCAGTTCACAACAGCCTGGAACCCCAGCTCCAGGGGTATCCAATGCCTTTGACCTCCATGGGTACCCACACTCGTTTGCACATACCCATATGCAGACATACAAGTGCACATAATTAAAAATAATAAGAATAAGTCTTAAAAATAAATCTAAAGAATGTCCCCGAAAGCTCACTTCATCTAAAGACTATGAACTTAACTGCTTTATTAATAATCTTCTGTCTGCAACAGAAACAAGTTTTGATATGCATTCCCGTTGAGAGCCCCCGCCAATTCATAAAGACAACATTTCCTGATCAGGTTCACAGAGCCATGACTGATGGGGACACTGTCTTCTCAGAATGAGACCCTGTTATGTTTGTTTCTATATAGGAACAAGATACATAAAAAGACAGTTTTAGCTAGAACTTAGTAGCACATCTATATTCCATTTTGCCTTTTTAATTCGGGAAACTAAATAAATTACTTTCATATCAAAAGCATAAAATTTGTCCTGATACTCAGCCAAAGAAAATTAGTATGCTAATAGAAAATATTGAACTAAAAATTACTGCTGTAGTTAAAATTCTATACATTTAAATATAACCCATTTATCACTTAGGATCCTTTTAGCTTCAGTCAGATTTCATTCTAAATAACAAAGACTGGTATTCACTGACATAAAAAAAACTATTGGCAGGGTAAGTTCCAGACTGGTCCAAATGCTGACGATACCATCACAGCCCCCATCTTTGTGACTGCAGACTCATCTCAGGTTTATCCTTGAGTTCTTCACTTTCCTTACCGTCCCTGGATGGTTAGTCCTAGAAACTGGGCTTAGAGGCTTCCTGTTCTGTCTTAAATATTTCCATTGTTTTTGCCCGGAAACCCAAGAAGCCTTTCTCTGAATGTTCACTGGCCCAGTCTACACGGGGGGCCTCGAGATTGTCTGCAAGGGCAGCTAACACTAAGCCTGCCAGCCTGGTCTCCAGTGATGGCTTGCGTAAGAGGTGAGGCAACTGGAACACAGACTGCCAACAGCTACGTCCCTGTGACATGGCCTTCCTGGCAGTAGATTCAGACTCGCCAGTGTGTTCCTTGGTCCTCCCGGCCTCAATCCCTCTTCTGTGTCAAATGAGACAAGTAATACATCTTCTCTTTTGGCCTCGTGTTTGAGGAACGGATATTGGAAAAGCGAACAATACGAAAACACTCAATATCGGGCCGTAGTCATCGAATTTCAAATACAGTTAACTCATAGTGGTCACCCACTGGGCTGAGGGCTATGGTAGAGTTCAATCTCAAAATCTCAAAGCAGAAAATGAAGACACCAGGAGAGCAATTTGGTTAAAAAAAAAAAAAAGAACCCCCTAACACTGTAAACAAAACATTCCATCTCTCCCCTTTCCTTCCCCCATTTCCCCCAAATCTTGGCATGTTTTTTTTTTCATAAAACTCTTAACCGTAGAAAGATGTCAGGTGGAGTTTTCTCTTGCTCTTTCCACGGCAACCGGAAAGCTTCGTGGGAACAGTGTTGTGAAAATGGCAACAACTGTTTATTACCAGAAAGATATTCCGTGGCCTGGAAAGATATTCATAAAACCTTGTTGTAGTGAAAAAGCATATGAAATGATAACACGGTCCCATTCTTGTATTTACAACTATATATCAGGCTGGGGAGATGGCCAAGCTGACGAAAGCCTTGTTGTATAAGCGTGAGGACGTCAAGTTGACACCTAGCACCCGCCTAAAAAAGCCAGGTATGGTGATGTGTACTTGTAAGCTCAGAGCTGGAAGGTATGGGCGGGTGGATCCCTAGGGCTCACGGACCAGCCTAGCCTAATGACCTAGCCCGGTGTCCTAGTGAGAGACCCTGCCTCAAAAACCAGCATGGATTGGTCCTGAGGAACGGCACCCAAGGCTAACTTCTGGCCTTCACATATATACATGTGCATGTATGCCCTTGTGTGTGTGAACACACATGCACACACACACACACACACGCACACACGCACGCGTGCACACACAGAAGTGGGAGACAGAATGAGAATTTCCTTAAAAGTATTTATCTACATGTATTAAAAAGGATGACTAGAATACACACCGAAATGTTAGTCATAGTTCCATCTGGGAAATGATAAGGTTTTATATACGGGCAGCTTTAATTTTCTTTTTAAACTAAAGGAAAATTGAATTGAATTTTAAATGCAGATTTTTTTCAAAAGATTTAAAAAGCTGGCGATGAAAAGTATAGAAGTGAACAAATATGATTTTAAGACTCATTATAAAGCACTTGTATTCATCAGGTCAAATCATGTCCAAAGTGTATCTAATGAATAGAGTCTCTCTCATTAGCACATAAAAGGGCTGATATATTAATGTTAAACTGAGTTCTACCACCTTTTTTTTCCATGTTAAAAGCAAAACTGGAAGAGACACACAATGTGGATTAAGGACAGAAATAGGTGTCAGTGGCTCGGGCTTGAATCTTTTCTGTGCTGGTAATTACCTTTCTCAGAGCAAATCATAATTTTTCATTATCCTCGTTTATTGATTTGGAAAAAGAACAGGGAAAAAAATACTGAGTACTTCTTTGCAGAGCTGCTGTGAAAAGTCAGGGATGTCAAGCACTCTGAAAACACTCTGTACTTTACCAAACCCACCAAGTCACAAAATGTGCTTAAGTAATTCCCCGTCTCTGCGCCTGTGCTAGGAAGGAGGGAGTCAACTGACTTTCCTGAGTGCTATTCAACATCCCTGCCGCTTCTGGGGTGCAGCAAACATGCACACACATACACACACCACATACATACACAATGCATACATGCATATACACATATATGTTGCTGTTGCTTTGCCTGATCATCAGCCATTTCTCCATTCATTCTCTCTTGTCAGGCTTCCTCTATAAGCCTATACAGAAAGTCTTTCACCTCCCCTTGCCCAGATGCCTACGGATCGCAATGCCAAGTAGACCCTCATTCCCAAGGATGTGGGAAAGAGGCAAAGGCACCGAAGGCTTGGTGTGGATCTGTCCCACCAGTAAGGCCTTAAGTTCCTGCTTGCTCAAGCCCCTTCCTAAGGCTCATTGGAATATCCCTTTTGCCAAGTTATCCCATTACCTTCGGATGGGTTCCCTTCTTCCTTAAGTTAGTCACAGTTGGTTTGTGTTGCTTGTAACCAGAAAAGTAGCTCACCTAATGGCCCTATCCACGCCATCTCCTTGAGAGGAAAGGAGGGCTGAGAACTGTAATATACACGCCCTTACACATATATGACCTTGAGGATAGAGCCCCGGCCCTTTTCTTATTCATGCCTTCCCAGGACATCATCTCCAGCCATCACAGAACAGTCCTCATTAGAATCTCCTGCCCTCAAACATAAGGCCGAAGCTTTTGCAGCCTGATGTGGTAGCCACTAACCTCATGCCACAATGTAAACTTAAAACAAGGACAGTTAATCAAATCAAATTCAGTTTTGCAATCCCAGTTTAACTTAGTAGCCACTGAACTAACATTAGGTTGAACCGTAGTGACTAGACTATGTCATGGCCCAGAGCCTCACTTTCAATTCTCTCCACCTGCAAGAAAAACTCTTTATTAGCTTGTTGGAATATCCCTGGGTTCTCTAGGGAAATATCCAAATGGGATCCCTAAGGGTCTTCATATTCTAGAAACTATTAGAACCGAAAAGGCCTCTTCTTCTTCTTCCTCGCCCTTTTAAAGAATCTTTTAAAGAGCCCCAAGAATGTTTAATACAGGTAGAAGTTCTATAAGACATTTTCTTTGATTTAAACAAGGCCCTTTTGTTTTACCCAGCTGAAGCAAAGGTAAACCTGTATAAAATGCAATGTACAGTCAAGAAATGTCCTTTTTTTTTTTTTTTTTTTTTTTTTTTGAGACAGGGTTTGTGTAACAGCTCTAGCTACTAGCTATCCTGGAACTTACTCTGTAGACTGTCCTTGAACTCACAGAGACCCACCTGCCTCTGCCTGCCAAGTGCTGGAATTAAAGGCGAGCACCATCACTGTCTGGCAAGAAATGTTCTTAAACTGCAATTAAAGGTTATAGAACCACTAAAAATTTAAGTAAGCTTTTAAAGAGATCACTTATAGAGAAACCAAATGATAAACTCCAGAGGAGCGTTGGGGATACTACTCCACGTTTGGGGGTGCTCGCTCTAAGGTCCACATTTGCAAAGGAATGCTAAGGCTAACTCAACAGAATCTTGTGCAGATAAGCTGATGGTATATAGTCCAAAGCTCTTAGGAGAGTGTCTGAAACTCGGAGCTGATCCAAGCTAGAATGGTGAAGAGAATTTAAGTCTTCAAAGAGCCCGGTGGGAAGGAGGAAGTCAGAAGGTACCAGGTAGTGTGAGTTACAGCCCTTTCTATAGCCCAGCTTTCCCTAGTCTGCTGAGAAAGGAGTTGGCACCAGAAACGCAGGTCCCCTGTGTCTGTGTTGTTTTACTTTCTTTCTTCTTCCCCTAGCCAGCACCATCGTCCCCGCCCCTCTCTGCCTGGGCGTGGCATGAGCCTTCCCTCCGGAGCTGCTCTTTTCAAAACAAGCCTGCATCATGAACGCTCTGAGTCCCTCTTAAAGGGAGAAGCTAAGAAATGAAGAGACAGGCACAAGCGTCGTGTGGGAGCTTTAAGTTAGAAAGCCAGGGCTTGGCCCACCCGAACCCTCACGTTCTTTTGGTTTCTCTTGCTTTTAGGCTTACTGGCATGCTAATCACTGAGAAAAAATAAGGCGCGCTCAGTAGCGGTTTTTATTTTCCTTCCAGCAAATCTCAAAGGTCTCATAATGATCGTCACATATAGAGAGGAGAGAGCATGAGGAGGCCCCGAATATGTTAATTTTACTTCACAAAACTGAAGATGAGCCCGAAAGAATCCATAATATAGGTAAGACTCATTAAGCTGTCATTACTTTGGAAATATAGTTTCCAGGCAAATAAACACCCAAATCTCACTCTCGCAGCTCCCTCTGAGTAATGCATTCAACTCAAATCTCCCATCCTCACCTTCTGTTGACTTCAGAGAGAATTACGGGTGAGCTAGGAAATGAGAATGAGGTAGGACAATTAGAATCCTGAGAAAGGAAAACATGGCAGCATTGATTGGCTTGCTCAAAAAAGAAATAAAGTGACAATCTCTTTGAGTATATTTAATTGCTCAAGAAGGGCAAAGTGTTTGGGGGTCAAAGCTTTTTTGCGACTTTAGAAATAATGCAGAATTGGAAAATAAACTTTCACGTCTCTTCCAAAATCGAGGGAAACCCCACCCACAAAATTCACTTCCTTTTTTCAGTTTAGCGTTTTGGATGCCTGCGATGCCAAGCTCACCAACTGGTTGGCTCACACCATTTTTGAAAAGGTGCCATAAACCAAATGCAGTCTTTGGTCTATCTAGCGGACTGTCCTTAGTCTTGTGTCTTTGTTTTAAGACAATGTTATGTAATGGGGGTGGGGAATCAATCTCAGAAGAAATGTCAGCCTTGCCTTCCTGAGTGCACGGTTTAGCTTGGGTTCATCTTTTCTGACATCCGGTTGAAGACTGAATGACATTTAAGGTTTTAAGCAGTAGTGAGATCTTTAAGGGACAATTAGTCATGGAGGTGCTGTCCTCTGGATGGATTAATGTCTCTCTCTGAGGACAGGGCTAACACCTCAGGGAGCGGAGTGATGTCTCACTCTCTGGGACTGAGGAGTCACTGTGAGGACTGGCTGTTCTGAAGTGAGGAAGCCACACTTTGTGTTTTGTCTCTCCTGCACATGCCTGCCCACAATTCTGCTTTTGTCATTTAATGCCACAGGGCAAAGTCTTGACAGATGCAGCTGTCTGGTCCCCACAACTTCCATCTTCCAGAACTGTGAGCTATACCAACTTTGTTCTTTATAAACAGCCCGGTGTTGAGAATTTTGTTAGAGCAATGGAGAAGCGGACCGAGACACTGAGGTAAACTGGCTGGTACTTCATACACCTAGTAAAACCATAGACAACAACAGGCAGATGGCCTTCTAACCCGGGAAAACGCTGGCATCTTAGAGTCTAATATGAGTAAAACGTAGAGCACCGCCTAAGCCACGACTTACCTTCGGCAGATGGAACGAGGCAATGGCTGGGTACGTGTGGGGGTTTCTGAGAGTAGACACTTACCACAGCAAAAGGATATTGGGCCACCAGGGCAGGGCAAAGCTGGGTATTTGGCATAAAAACACAGTGCATCATAACAAAGTCGTTTAAAACTGAGTCTGGAAAGGTGAAAAGAGAGATTACGTTCTTGTGGTCATTTTAGGCAGCAAGGGGATACGCCTGTTCTTAAGGGTTATTTAGGCATGCGTGTCTGTGTGGGAGTGCCTTCTTCTGAAATTAATGATACAAACAAAGCTTGAGATCAAAATTCAATTTCTTAGGACAGCGAAAAAATATCTACAAAAAAAAGTTAGCCTTGTGTGAGCAGCTTTGTTCGCTTTAGCCACAATTAATTTTTTTTTTTTCTGTGCTGGGACCTTACAAACACTGAGCAACTCTACCATGAGCTATCACACCAATCTACATGCCTAAATATCTATATCTATATATGTTATTTGCATGTTGAACATATTTTTATATTAAAGAATTGTACGGGACAGGAGCACGAGACTGCATTAACACACAGCCATCTGTCTGTTTTATACCCACTTTGTTGCAATATCTCTCTCCTTTTATCTTTGTTTTTACCTCCCTCCAGAAGGAGCAGGACAGGCGAGAGGAGGGAAGAACCTCGGGGAAACGGAGAGAGGAAAAGCACAGAACTGGGGGGCCGCGGGGCTCAGCCAAAACAGACACCATAAGGCCTGTGAGCTGCGCCGGAAATGGCAAAAGCCAGCCCGTGGATGAGAGCAGCGGCCTGCTCTGTGCCGGGTAAGAAGGGAAGGGTGAGGGAAGGAAGGCTCGTCCCAGGACTGAGTTCTATTTACCGCAGAGCCAGCACGCATGGTGCTTCTTTAGTGCAAGGATGACATTTTGCAAGCATTCTCGAAGGGAACACGTGTGCAGACAAACCTAAAAGCCCCGGAAGGAACTTTACTGAAACTCAGATCCCAAGGTGTTCTTTTAATTAAAAGGAAAAAAAAAAAAAAGGAAATGGAATGGGTTGGGGTGGTGGTCCCTACCTGTCAAGGCTTGTGGAACTTTCTGAGTAGAAAATGGTGGAAATGTGAAATTTTAAATCAGATTTCCAATCCAATGTCTTTAGCGATCGTATACCGCAGAGCCTGAATCTATGGCTAAGATTTAATCACTGTATGCGTAATCAGTGTAGTATGTTGTAAAGTCAAGCTGCCATTCCCAGGTGTCACTGGGCATTCTACGCTGGCTCCTTATGCTCAGCCTGCGAGGGGGCCTGAGAGAAGCTGTCCTGACCTTAGTTACAGAAGGACACTGCTGCTCTGGCTTTGGGGAATGCTTGCCTTTCGTGACACCCAGAAGGTCTGTGCTCTAGAGTCCTTTAAATTCTCTTTATTTGCTTATTTGTTCTAGTGGTGCCCGGGATCAAACCCACGCCCGTGAACACACTCGGCAAGAGCTCTAGCAATGAGCTATATTCCCAGCCCCACAGGACTTTCTGATTTGCCAAGGCAGAGATTGGCCACGGGTTCCTGAAGGCTGAGGAGCTGGTTGCAGCATGACCAATCTCCCAGCACTCCCCTTCTCCCCCTCACTTTATTTTGTTTGTGATAGGGTCTCTCTACATAGCCCAGGTTGTCCTGGAACTCACTAGGGAGAATCAGGCTGGCTTAGAACCCACAGAGACCTACCTGCCTCTGCCCCACAAGTGCTGGAATTAAAGGCACACGCCACCACAACCGGACTCACGTTTCAATGTGGTCTTTCTCTCTATTCATGGACAACAACTCTTGAAAATTTATTTCAAATAGCCATACCCTAGAAAAGACTGTCCCAGTAATTTGCTGACTGATGCTGGTCACAGAAGTCAAAAGGCTCGGACGCTCACAGATCTTAAGTAGGAAGGCACACTGACAGTCGGGTACATCAGGAGGATCTAGTGCCATAGCCAGACGCGTTCATTTCCTTAGTGCATCCAGGCTCCATGTGCTCCCTACACTATGGACCACAAGTTCCTTCCTTCCCACTCTATCCACAATTCATGGACCTGACCTGGAGTTATTTTTCGTGTCTGCAGCAGTAATGGGGACTACTTATAAAAAACCTCAGGGAAACTGCAGTGAATGAAGTATTATATTGAACAGGACACCGGCCATGGAGACAGATACGCACAGAGGAAGACCATGCGAAGACTCACTGGCCAGTGTGACACTGGGGTGGTGCATCCACATGTAGAGAAATACCAAAGATTGCCAAGGGACACCAAAAGCTACTGAGAGGCATGGGACAGACTCTCATCAGAGCCCTCCAAGCCCCCATAAAGAAATCAGCGTACTACTACCGCCATCTTGGAGTACACCTTCAGAACTGCGGGGCAATCGGAGGCCATTTTCCCGAGCAACCGGCAGTAAACCAACACAGCTGGTACTTAGTTACACTCCAGAATAAGACCACCACAGAGAGAAGGGTTTATCCTTGGGGTGGGCAGCTTCAAATGTTCTATGACAAACTAACAGACACTTCAGGGTGTGGGTGGGACTGGATGGCATTTTAACAGATGTCTACAAAAGTCTACGCCTCATGAGCTTGAACAAAACTGCATCACGGCCAGGGACAGGTGAGCTCGGCACCACCCAGGGATGATCTTTGAGAACGAGTGCACCTGACACCCCTCTAGGACTTCCTCGGCAGCACACACTGACAGAGAATCGGGGTTTTCTTCCTCACAATTCCACACGTGGACTTACTGGACACACAAAACTCTCGTGGGTGCGTACCTGTTGCTTCATTCAAAGACGGCTCAAGGCGTATTGTTTCTAAAAAATGCTCTAAAATTTTTTCAGGCGTTCCTGACATCACAGTGTACCTGGACAAGAAATCAAAACGGCATTAGTTTTACACCAGTGAGCATTCATGGCGAGAAACAAATTACTGATGTATAGTTTTGAAAACTGAGATGTCATATGACTACTCATGACTAGTATGCCCTCCGTGGTGAGGGAGACCGTGTGCACTGCCCAGGAACGCAAGAAGGCAAGGGAAAGACAGTCAACAGAAGCGGTTACACAAAATGTTCTTTCTCCCCCACGTGGAACTAGAGGACCATCTCAGAGAGCAGCCCCCACAGCTGGAGCTGAGGAGCGCCAGCCTTATTCCAAGGGAAAATGAAAAGTAGTCTATAACCCCTGGAGTAGGACAGGGCCCGGCAGGGAGGGGAGCTGCTGGGGAAAAATGATGGTGGACTGGGTTATCCAGACATGGGTTACTCCTAGAAGATGTCAGTGTCACACTGGATTTCCTTGTCAGTTTCTAGAATGTTCCGTCTTTTCCAGCTGCACACTGCTGTGTGCTTTGGAACTCAGCTAATAATAAACAAAGCGAAACAAAGTCCCCAAGTGCCAGTGAGCAAACAAACCCAGAGAGCGTCAGGCATGGGAAGTGAATCAGAAATAGGAAACCACATGTAACTTATTCAATGTCAAATTTGAATTATTTTAGGGGCTGCATTAGTCATTACTTCAGGGGATCTATTCGGGGCGCTCTCCAATCAACGAGAGAAGGCTTACTTTGAAAATGGGATGGGGGTTAAAGTCAGAGTGAAGACAGGGGCGACCAGCAAGTGATAGCTGTAGGGGGCAGAGGACATGAAGATGATGCAGGTGTCAGTCAGAACTCAGACCTGGCCTTCCCGCTTGGCTCAGTGACAGGAAAGGAGTATCACAATGCAAAGAACATGCTCTTGTGTTTGGAAAGCAGAGACAGAATGGAGCTCAGGGGAACCCTGCTTCCTTTGCTTCTTCACCAATACGCTTTTCCTGCCCATTTGAGACTGGGGAGAAGGTGTGGGGAGAAGACAAGAGCATCTGCAACATCACTAGGGTCTTACCTCCTGCCCGAGGGATGGAAGAGACACGAGAGAATGTGACCCTGTGCATACGAAACAGAGTGAGTAAAACAGCCCCGGAAACAGAACTCAGGGCCTCGTGTGTACCAGGCAAGCTCTCCGCTACTGAGCCACAGCTCAGACATATGAATATGATTCACAGACGAGCTGCCAGAGGAGGACCATATGACCACGTTAGCCAGGAAATGGAGGGGCAGGGGCAGTGGACAGGGCAGCTACACCTGCCTGGTGTTTACTATGCCCCGACAACTAGGTGGGGTCTGGAATAGGTACCCCTGTTTATTCATGCTAGTTAATACCACCTCTGCTCTGCAGGTGGGGAAACTGGCAAGCCTTAGAGAATGCTATTGCGTGTGACTGTTTGCCTGTTTCTATCCAGCAAGACGCTCTGGTGGAGAGAGGCCTGGCCACCAGGAGCTCACTCTGAGCAGGAAATTCCCCTTTGTCACCAAGAGTCTTGCTCTTTGATGGGACTTCCCTGTTCTGTTTGGAAAGCAATTTGTATTTAAAGAAGAGGTCAATGCATTCTTTAACTGAACACCCTTCACGTCACTTGTTGTTTGGTGAGCCAGAACCGCTGGTAAAGCATCCTTTGTCAGAACTTTAATTCTGAAGCAGTTTGTGTTTACATAATGGTTCTCCTTGTTTGGACTTCCCTTAGGCAGCGTGCTCTGCCTGCTCACACAGACTAAAGACCCGCAGGCAAGCCACACAAGCTGTCTCCTCCATAGAGAGCAAGTGTCTTGTTTAGGCTCTGCCTGCCTGGCCAGTCACACCCCACTGGATCTTTCTTTGGTAACTGCCTCCCTCTAGTGGTACAGCTCTGTGGTTTCTTTACCTAGCCTCTAGCTCCACAGAACTCAGGAATTTGGACGGGGGACTGAAGAGAAAAACAAGGCGTGGAACTTCTAGATGGCCCCAGTTTGGCCTAAAACATCAGATTCTGGCTTTACTTCACACCACAAAGAGGCAGGTGCCCGCTGCTCAAGTCCTTGTTATGTGGGGTCGTTAGTGCTTGAGACCATAGAGTACGGCTCTTGTCAGGTTCTGGTAAGGAAAGCTCCCTCCTTTCAGTCAAAAGCACACCCCAGCCGGCTACCTTAGATCAGCCAGCATGGTGTCCTAAACTTGTGAGAGGAAAATCTTTTCCTAATCCCAAGTCTGCATTTAGAACAAACAAAGCAAGTGCCGGGGAAGGAGGAACAAGAAAGTGGATCTTCCTGTGACCAAGCTGAGAGCATCGCGAGGGAAAGCAGTCTGAAGAAAAAGGCAAGCCCCTCCCGGAAAAGGACAGTCATCTCAAGGTCTTGTCTTACTCCAGTCTCACAACCCAGCCCCCAAGACATGCCACCAAAGGGCCTGTCACAGTGAATCCGTCATCACTGCCACTAACTTGATATCCACATTGATGCCACGCTCAATATTTAGTGGTTTGGGTGGAGTCAGGCAGTTTTGGAAGCTTAACGGGTAGACATCAATCAGCTAAGCTGGTTTTCTCAGGGGGAAGAAGGTAAATCAGAAAAATAACATCATTGGTACCAAGAAGACGATGTTCTCCGAGTTCAAAAGGAACAATATCTGCAGACAGATACCCTCAACTGTGTGTCTATCTGCAGACATGATTGTTGGCATGTTATCGAAGTCATAAATTTTACTTACAGGGACCGTCCTTTTAGCTCTGTTCGGTCTTGGAACGTGACCCCTTGGGAGATCAGCTCTCCATTCTTTGGGGAGCTGACTGTATGGTGGTGTATTGTTTGGTACTTAGTGAGTGGCATTTTATAAATAGCTTGCTACAAAAATGCAGGGTGCATTATTTTTGAATTATATAAGAAATTTGGACTGGATGACAGGACGCAAATGAAAAATTGATATGATACTAAAATAAATGTAAGACACATGGTGTCTTCTTTGATATCGCCTTTAGTTCAGCTTTTCATTCCACTGAAATTATAAATTGGAAGGCACCCTCAATAGAAGACTTATAATAAACACGGGCTTTTGATTCCTCCTTTGTATAGGCAAGAGGTAAACAGAGGCTTCAAGGGCACTTTTTGATCAAATGTTTTAAAGTTAAGGAGAATTTTCCAGATAGCACAATTTCCCTGAGACATGAGACAGTATTAAAGAAGTAGTCATCTGCAAATCATCTAGCTGTAAATAAAAATCTTGGAAGTAGCATAAACCCTCACACACACACACACACACACAGACACACACACACAACTGTTGTTGTCATCTTCCTCAGTAGGTTACAAAGATAACTATCAAAAATGGATAATAGCATGGGGGCTGGAGAGATGGCTCAGTGGTTAAGAGCATTGCCTGCTCTTCCAAAGGTCCTGAGTTCAATTCCCGGCAACCACATGGTGGCTCACAACCATCTGTAATGAGGTCTGGTGCCCTCTTCTGGCTGCAGACATGTACACAGACAAAATAGTGTATACATAATAAATAAATAAATATTTAAAAAATGGATAATAGCAGAGATAAAAGAGCTGGGACCATAGCACAGTGGGAGAGTTCTTATCTAGCACTTATGAGACCCTGGGTTCTATCCCCGGCACAAAAAGAACAGATAGAAGCAAAGATAATTAATAAGCAATAGAGAAATCTGGAAGGGAAGTTTAGAGATTGGTAAGCGAAAGAACAGATTCTGACGCAGTTCTTTCTAAGGGCACCCCCTTTAAATTTGCAGCATTTACCACAGAGTGCTGAAGATTCACCATTTACCTAGTTATCACTCTCTCTGTTGCACTTGGTACTGCATGCACACTGATATCAAAACATGCAGCTGTCCTGGTCCCTCGTACGGAAGAGCATGCATGCACCTTCCCACTTACTTTGATTTGCTCTAGGTTGCTGAAAGCACCACATATTCACTGAAGAGAAAATGTGATATAAAGAGCTGCCATTCTGGATTGTTTTTAAAGAACAACCGTAGGGGGAAACACGCGGGCATGTTCAGATGAATCCCTGACTCTCTGAGTATTTGGGGACCCATAGAGCCAGGGACCCTACCACTCTGTTTTGCTACTGTAAGCTAGAAAGTGAGAGGAGCAGAAAGCTGGTCAGGCTGAACTTCCCTTTAAGGCGGCAGTTCTCGGCCTCCTGTGGGTCCCTTTGGGGTCGAACGACCAGTTTACAGTGGTCACATATCAGATGTCCTACAGCTCAGATACTTACATCTTGATTCATAAAAGTAGCAAAATCACAGTTACGAAATAGCAGTGAAGACAGCTTTATGGCTGAGGGGTCACCGCGACATGAGGACCTGTATTCAAGGGTCGCAGCGTTAGGAAGGCCGAGGACCACTGCTATAAGGAGTCATATGCGTTCTGAGTCCTCAAGCAAACCACTTGCCAACGAGAGCTGAAATGCCTCCGTCCCTTTCAGAGGGGGTTGTTGTGAGGATTCGACAAAATTTGCAAAACATATTGTGCTTATTTAATAATACGTTTCTTCCTGCCTTCTCAACTGTGTTGACTTATCCAGATGAAAACATCTGAGTCATAGGCTTTTAGTCGAAACAATAGAAATTCATCAGTTTTGGTGAGCGCTCTGATAAAGGGAGCCCCACTTTCCTTGGCAACAAAGGAAAACGCTCTTTCAACATATTATTTGGTGATGTTTCTTGAGCAAATAAACATTCATTTGCTTTTCTTACACACAGATTGAAAATTAATCCCCACTTAAAAACTCAGAAGCCCTGATTTCCTAGAGGCGCATTTCTAAGTCTCCTGTCTCGGCGCTCCAATGTGGGTACATTTCATGACACAGTCTAAGGTAGGGAGCTACAGGAAGAGCTGACGCTGAACCCAGCTGGGCTGGGAACGACTCGCGTTAAACAAGAAGCCCAAGAAATTGCGAAGTGAAATTCCTACTTGATGCTGGTGAGAACGAGGACCCCGGGAAGCCCGTGAGATAGCACAAGGTTTCTATTCAACCTCAGAGCTTCAACTGTGAGGCTTAGTCGCTCTGATAACCAGGTGAAAACGCTTTCTGAGAAACCTCCCTTGGATATTCAGATAGCACACATTCTCATCCCTGGGGCCTGCGCCCTGAGCTGCCTGGCAATGCCTCCTTGCATTGTTCTCGTGGGGTCTTCTTTCTGAAGCTATTATGGCTGAACAGTGTGGAGGGAGAGGCTTCGGGGAAGGACGATATTCTCTCTGGCGTTGCTCTACACAGCACCAAGCTCAATGCAGTGCCAGAAATGGATACATTATATGCCACAAGATGTGTGATTAGTCAATAGAGAGAAAAAAAGCCATACACTGCCATCTTCCACAAAAAGGGAGAACACGCTATTGTAGACATGATACCATGTGAAAGGTTAATCATAGTCTGGCAATTACAGTGTTGGATGCAAACATACTTTTGCTGAGGCTGTGAGTTTCCTTGATTAGAAGCTCTGCTCCCCGCTGGGACCTTCTCCAGCACCAAGACATCTTGGTCATGTTCTTTAAGTCTGACTGTATTCGCCTCAACGTCCTGCAAACACAAATTATACCACATACAGATGCTGCCGTTCACTCAGACAATGACAGAAATTTCCAAAGCTTCAGAAACTCATTTGGCGCTTGTGATGTTAATTGTCGCGTCTACAAATTAAGCCATTTTCAAAGTCAAGGGCTGGAACGGTCAGAGGGAGGACCAGATGAGGTTTGAAGCATATGGTCTGAAAAACTGCTTTTTTACCCTAGTCTCAGAAAATCTCCAGAGGGGCCTGGTGTGGTGGTGGGAAATCTCTAGGGAGGGCAAGGAGCAGGCTAACTGAGAACCAGAGGCATTTGTTCTTCCTAGAAATATGTGGCAAACAGCACCAAGCTTCAGCAAAGTCCTTTCCTATGATCCTTAGGAGTGGCTCATCTATCTATATAAGCAACTGCTTTGTTTTGATTTTGACACATGTGGGATGTGTGTGCATCCATGTTCCTTTGTGTGCACTCCACCTGTGCAGGTGTACACACAGAAACCAGAGGTCTACACCTCAGCCCTCTCCACCTATTCTTTGAGACAGAGTCGCTCACCGAAACTGGAGCTCTCTGACTCAACTAGGCTGGCTGGCCAGTGAGCCCCAGGGGTCCGCCTGTCTCTTTCCCAGCTCCAGGGCTACAGATGCACTCTACTGTGGTTGGCTTCCTAGGTGAGTTCTGGGGTTCTGAACTCAAGGCCTCTGGCTTGTGCAGCAAGCCCTTTATGGACTGAGCCATCTTCTGAAGCTCAAGCAACAGCTCTTTCAAAATCAAACTGAAATGCGATCCAAGCCCTTTTCAGTTGTTTTGCACGGCTTTATAAATGATGTCAGGGATAAAATCGGTCCAAACATGACTCTCTCAAATAATTTTTTTGGCAGAGTGTAACCTCATGTGTATAAACGCCAGAGTTAGTCAAGTTCACCTAAACATTAATATACTTTAAAATAGTCACTCTGAAAATTTTACTAGTTTTTCTTAATATTTATTTATTAAACTCACAGCCTCATGGAAGAGATTTTGAGGCTAGCCTTTCAACAATAATATTTTGCCTCCATTTTAAATGACACTAGATAAAGACCAGATTCCTATGACACCTTTCCCTATATTAACCAAAGGTATAAATTTTATTATTACTAGTTCATTATTCATTATCATCATCATTATTATTGTTTGTTGTTTTGTTTGTTTTGATTTTCGAGACAGGGTTTCTCTGTGTCACCCTGGCTGTCCTGGAAATTGTTTTGTAGACCAGGCTGACCTCAAATTCACAGAGAGCTGCCTACCTCTACCACCTGAGGGCTGGTAAGATTAAAGGTATGCGCCACCACCGCCTGGCAGATGAAAATACTTCGTTGGGCCACTAGACTAGGTATTAATTTCCATTGACAAGCACTCAGAAAATCGAGATATGAGATTAGATATGAAAATGGCTCAGAATTGGGAAGAGCTAGGACATGGACCATAGAGAAGACATGGGGCCAAGGGAAGCCGCCACTCTGCGGGACAGTAGGGTAGAAAAGGCCGTAAAAAAAAGGACATAATCAAGACCAGTGAGAAGCTTCTTATTAGACTTTGATATTTTGCTAAGGCAGCTGCTATTATTGTCCATTCATATGGAGCAGTATAGGCACATGTAGAAGTATTTGATACAGAAAAAATATTGGATGTCTGCTGCGGGTCTCCAGACGGTACACCAGCACACAGAGAGCAGGCCCGTGTCACAGCTGAGGCCCTTGGTTCAAGCATCCCTTTGCCGCAGTCCTGTGGGGTGAACAATCCGCTCAACCCCTTTCTTCTTCAGGAAGGGGAAAAATAGGATATCCTTCTGCCAAGTGTGGGCTCCCAACTCACCCTCAAAATCCGGTTGAAATCTTCCTTGTCGACTCTTAGGAAGTGACAGTTGTCTTCTCGGAGAACAATGGAGGCCGCTCGCGGGGCGTCATTCACAAGGGCCAACTTGCCAAAGTCATCTCCCTCGTGCAGGGTGCAGACCACGCCCTGGGAAGAGCAGGACATTCAGATAAAACGGGTCGGGCCCCCTCCTTCCTCCCCCCCCCAATACCACGGATATAAATGGGCTGCATCTAGTATTACATAATTCAATTAAAATGGCTCAATTTTTTTTTCACGGAGTAAATACAGTCAATGAATGGCTGAGAGCAATAATTGAGAAAATTAATGATCAAAGATGAAATTATGTCTTTTCTACAGGTAGTAACAATGCCATGGTAAGTTTGACTGCAGCAACGTTTGTTACTACTTAGAGACACACTGGCAAATGGAACACAATTAAGTTTCAAAAAAGAAGACGATATATATAGATATATACCTTGCCATAAATGACTACATTCACCGATCCTTTTAGAATAATGTACCAGGAGGTACCTTCTTCCCCCTGGTTAAACACTAGACACAAAAAGATAAAGAGACTTATGACAAGAATAGAAGCACATCAATATAAATTACAGCTTATCAAATCATCACTTTTAAGTCCCCAGAATTACGCATACATAAAATACAAAAAAAAAATTACTGGCAAATCCTAACTAATTCAGGTGGAATATCATTGTCTTTCTATGGAACATGAAAGGACAAGAGATGGTACGATTTGCTCTGCCCTGAAAGGCAGGTGTTTACTGGGTATCAGTTTACCAACCAGCCATTTCCTAATGGAACGCATGTTTCCCCCACAACTCATAAAGCATTGTGCCGTAGAAAATAGGTTTTAAAAGTGACCTGACCAGTAATGCAAAGTTTGAAAACATGCAAATCAGCGCTGTCGCATGTTGATAAATATATACCTCCATATATGCTTTCAATTGGTTAGATGATAACTAAGATATTCAGAGTAGGAACCCCCGGGGGGATGAGAGAAGGGCAGACTGAAGGAAGGGGCACGAGGCAGCTGGAGTGGGCAGTCTCATCGTTTGGGAAACATTTACACTGTTGTAGAGACGGAGTGCTTGATAAAAAAGGAAATATTTCAATAGTCTGTGTTTTCATCCAAAACATAAATATTTTATAATACAGTGGAAACAATGAGTGGATCTGAATGAAAGAATTAAAACACAAGCAAAAATTGAATTAGATGAAAAAGAATTAAGAGACAAAAATTAAAAAAAAATAGGAACGTGATTCTGAAGAGGCAAAGAAATCAGTCTCTTGCTGATGGAGGTGACAGAGTTAGAAACAAGGCTCCTAATGGCCAAAATTAACATATTTTAAGATACGATTTTTCAAAACGCATTTTGCGTCTATAATTCACATTTCCCATTTAATTTTAACGATTGTGATGTAGCTACCAAAGAGCAACCCTTTCCTGGAAGTTTGTCTCATTGATGTCGACTAGCAAAGTGTTCTGTGTCACCGGGTTTAGGAAGTGCCCGTTTATCCCTAACTGTCATTTTCTCTTTGGCACAGAACCCCTGAAAACCTTTGCCTGCTGATTCACCTCCTGATTCTGCCACTGATTAGACAAGGGGGCATTTCCTGGCCTTAACCCCAGCTGTGGGAGGATTTTGTAGGACTAGCGGAAAGACCAGCTTCCGGGAACACCGCTTGTCTCTATTGGTACCAGAGTTTCTTGCCTCCAGGAATGAGCACAGGGCTGGATGAGAGAGAGATGCCCCACGTGATTGACACAGTGGAAGTGTCTGAGGCCAAGAAATCCTCCTGGGCTTGGAGCCCATGGTGCAAAGTGAAGAAGCCCATGAAACACAAGACTTTAACTGTAACAGGAAATTTCATAAGCCAAGCTAGTTCTTTAAAAAGTTAATTTAAACTCTTTTGTGACTGGCTTTCATGTAGCTCAGGCTGGTTTCAAACTTGCTATTTAGCCAGGGATAACTGTGAACTTCAAACTCTCCTACATCCATCTTCCAAGTGCTGGGATTATAGGCATGAGCCACCCTTCCAGTTCCATCCCCTGGTCCCCTGGGGTTTACGCAGGGCTGGGGATAGGAACCAAGGGACTGTTTCACATGGGCTAGGCTCTGCTAACTGGATTATCCCCCAGTCCCAAATTAGTTCTTCCAAATCCACAGTTTGAAATGAAGTCACGATGGAAGCTACCACCCACAGCCCTGTGAGAAGAGCAGAGACTTCATCCCACCCATTTTAGACACTGTTGAACCAGTGGGTAGACAGCCAGGAGGACCAGGCAGGCAAGTGGTACACAGATGGTGCTGGGAAACCACCAAACTTCAGATTAACGGATGCAGCTGGAATAGCCACAGGTCCAGAGAAGGGAGAGTGCCCCGTGCCATCCTTCCAGGATGGGACCAACAGGGAGAGTATGGCATTGACCTGGAATAGCATACAGTGCGGTCAGTGCTTCATTGGGGCTCACACTTACGCACAGTTCCTCCTTTGGCATGAGACTCGAAGATGAGAACCCCCGCTAACTCCCGCTTCACCTAGAAGGGAAAGAAGGGCTGTGGGCAGGTGAGGTAAAGGAGAGGGGACTTGTGTTTTGTGTGGGTGCCCATCAGCTGTTGTCCCCAGGCTCACCTCAAGCTGTCTCTCTCACCTCGGTTATACTAACTCCTGTCATCCAGAACTACTTTCACTAGACTGGGATCTTTGCTGCTGGGATCTCAAGGTCTATACTAAAACAATAGAAACACTTATAACAAATTCCCATCAGGCAGCCCCTGGGTGACATTTATCGATCTTGTGGGGTGCCAGCAGGCCACAGTGAACATGCGTGAGAGTTTGCTCTCTCCTTCCACCGTGAGGATTACTGGAATGGAGTTCGAGTCTCAGGTCTGTACCTACATCCATGCTGGGTCATTTCTTAGGCTCAGATACTGTTTTTTGTTGGTGGTCTGTGATTTTTTTAATTAATTAATTAATTAATTAATTTTTGTGTGTGTACAGTGTTTGAATGTATGTCCATGTGTCACAGCTTAAGAGATACTTACTGTGGTAGAAAGATGGGATAAGGCTTTGATATGAAGAAGCTCATCATAGATAATCTCTAGGTCATCCACAGTCCTCTGGCCAGGCCTACAGAGAAAGACAATGACGACACATGTTGTTATACAAGATTCAAATAAGGAAACAGATCCCGTGGTCAGTAACATGTCCAGGGGTTTGTTCTACATGGGAAGATGCTGACTGAGGGAGACATTGTGCCATAACAACTCCTAAGGTACCAGAAGTGAATGTACTCACTAGTGGGAAGGATATGGGAGGAGCTGCGTGTACCCAGGCTCCGTTCCCTTCCAATCTCAGGGGGACAATCACCCCTACATGGTCATTGGTTAACTTACCTGAAACTTCATAGATAATTATAAAACTTTGTTTCCTATTACATCCTTCATCAACAATGATAAAACTTGCTTCTAACAAGGGGACACTTGGCTGATGAACTTGACAATGGATTCACATTCCCTGAACTCTGGTGTAGGATCTTAGCCTAACGAAAGGGTGACATCGCTGCTCTTACTGCTCCAGGTTACACATGATAGTCCTCCCAGAGGACTCCAATAATGGAATGATTTCTTACCCAACCCTAAGGAGCCATGTGCCATTCGGTGAGAACAAGGCAAATCACAGCGCCTGGGATTTCAAAGAGAGGGAAAGGGAAGTACGCCCATATATCTGAAACTCTGTTCTATGGACTACCATGGCCCACAAAGGGTTAATGATTTGTGTTACTGATTTTTTTTTTAATGCCAAAACTTAGTACTATATAAAGTTAGAAATATACTTCTGATGTGTGGAGTAAGGGGTTATTTTTCACATAAGAAGTTTGAATAAATTCCTAACCGCTTTTTGTGTCTAAAATTATTTTGGAGCCACTAAGGGCATTCGATAACATTAATGATAAGAGATAAGATTAGTCAGTAATTTGGTTTTTTTTTATGTTCCTTGCAATATAAGGAAGTCTGACTAACATGTTCTTGAAAGTTGTAGCTAGGTTATTATTAATCCTGAGAAGGCTGGGAAGTTAGAGAAAAGGCGTGTGCAGCGACACTCATCTTCTGTGGGGACGAATGAGGGTGCCCCCCTCCCAGGCTCCTATATTTGAACTCCTGGTCTCCAGTGGGTAGAACCGTTCGGGAAGGCTTAAGAAGTGTGACTTTGTCGAAAGAGGTGTGTCGCTGGGGGTGGGGTTGAGGTTTTAAAAGTCCATGCCATTCCCAGTTAGCTTTCTCTGCCTTGTGGATTTGTTTCAACACGGGAGCTCTCAGCTACTGCTCCAGTGCCATGCCTGCCTGCCTCCTGCCATGCTCCCCACCGTGACGGTCCCGGACTCTAACCCTCCGGAACCGTGAGCTTTCTTTTATTAATTGTGTTGGTATGGTGTTTTATCGCAGCAATAGAAAAGTAACTGCGACACCATCCCTTTAGCCTTCCATGGAAAAAACCAGAGATGGTTCCTTCTTGAGAGAGATGTGAGATTTAGGCAGAGCCGTGGGTGTTAACGTACCTCCATAGTTATTCGTGTAAGTGGAAAACAAAACCCAGCAACATGCTACCCAAACCTCAAACCAAAGTGAAAAAAACTTAAGGTAGAGTATGGCGCTTAGTCCAGTAATTTATATCTGGGACTTAAATCAATTGGGGAGTGTTCCGAACTGCGTTGTAAATATGCTGGAATGGGTAGCTGGGTTAAATAAGTTTGCAAACACATAATCGCACAAGGTAAGTGTCAGGCCTACTTGGAGACAGCTGGGGGAAGAAAACATTAGAACTCACACATGACCTTCATAAGGGCAGCTTTGTCATGAACAAAAGAATTCTACGTCCTTGTTACACAGACTCAAAGGAAGATGACCTGTTTATTAATCCTAACTGCACAAACACGAAATCCAGGACTTGGGAGATGCTGACCATATTCATTTCCTGCCAAGGATCATCACTGAAGAACACAATGGCACACTGGTCTAGCGCTTAGCCCTGTCACCTAGGAAGTGTAGACCCTCAAAAGACACCGAAGAGAAGTTGGGGCCCCAGGGGTGCCAAAGAGCCAAGCCCTCTTAGCAAGTACCCAATCTACCACTTGACTTACACGTGGGGATTTTGCAGCGAGTACCCTTGGGGATTTAAAAGTCAATTAAGTCCGCCCCGTGCATCTGCGGCCTTAGAGGCGGCCTTGGGGGAAAGCCCAGGTAGGTATAATAGGATTACAGCTCTTCAGCCGGAGGAGCAGCGGAGAGGCCCTGCTGTTTGGGCTTCTTGACTTCAGCTGCGACAGCACAGTTGTTCCTAGATGTTTGTCTAAAACAGAGGGAAAGACTGGACAGCCTCAGGCTGGAGAAATACTCTTTATCTTAGCAATAAATGGGAAGTAGAGGCATGACCTCTTTGACCCCAGAGCCTGCTGGGAAGAAACCTAGTAGAGAGGTCCACCTTACTGCTTGCAGGAAAGGCTCTTGTGGGGTACCACTAGAATACAGACACCCGAGTGGTAGCCTGCCCCAGCCCTGGCCATCTATCTTCAGTAACCAACCCATGGGAATAATACCTTCTGCAGGGACTGACCAAGTGCTGTGGTGAAATACGGGGGGGGGGGGGGGGGGGGCTTTGAAACCAAATCAAACAATGTCTAAACACGGGCTAGCTTTCACTAAAAAGAAAAACATTGCAGCAACAACAACAAAACAATTCCGTGGTCTCAAGTGTTCAATGAGAAGACCAGGCTGGCAGCTGCCATTTGGCAATAGACGGAGGTTGCCAGGAGCTCTTTGGTCCTGTATACAGCAAATGCTGTAATGAGGTAAGAGAAGTCAAGGTTGCAAGACAGGAAGAGACTGACTTCTTAAAAAACGAGTCTATTCACAATTCACAAGTGATTAAAAAAAAAAAAAAAAAAACACATTCGTAAGAGATTTGCCCAGAGCCAGGACCCTGTCCCTCTGGGGCCTCAGCATGTCATTAGGATTGACGGTTGAGGTTCATGCTAGGGAGAAAGCCAGACGGAGCTAAAATCAGTCTCGTCAACCTGCACCCACCTAAGCAAATCAAAACGTGAGTCCCTCTCCTAGCCTGAGTGAATCTCAATGTCGGCCAGCCGTAGGAGTAGCCACAACGCATCTGGCTGCTCCCAAGGGCACCAGCTCAAGGCTGCTGTGCCATCTAGTGCCTTTGGGAAGGTTCGTCTCCCCTCTCTTGCTCTCAGGTGGAGGTACTCCCATTGATCTGCCCCAAGCCCTCAAAGAGCACCTGAGAACATCTAACACTGAACCTTCCCCATCACAACCTCTGAACAAAGTCATAGTTTTAAACGAGGGTCTCTCATAGCGAATAGTGGCATTAGGCACCTTTTGTGCTTTGGTCTTTATGGGGGTGACAGGAGGAAATGGAGAAGCGATCCTACAAATTAGTCCCCAGCCTGTTCAAACGGCCATGAAAAGGTCCCAAGGGCTGAAGGCAATTTGGCTTTTAAGAGGAAAAGGAAACGGGGTGCGCGGGGGGAGGAGATAACTCCCATGGACCTTCAGAAGGGGAACCTACAAGGCCGGGGAAGTGAATTGACTCTCTGGATGTTCTGAGTGGCAGCTGGTGAATGTCCCTGGTCTTTACTTGTCCTTCTCTGGATGTCACAGGGAGAGATGTCAGGCATCCCTGCTTCTTTACAAAACCTGCGTGGTGCCAGACTGATGTGGATTTGCTGCATCCCGCTGGGGAAAGGCCTAGTTTCTGCAAGGGCTGCATTCTGGCAGTGATGTCTAGTTACAGACAAGATAATAAACGGGGATGGAGGGAGAAGCAGTTTGTACATTAAAGGATGGGTGGGCTCAGGTGATATTGGATGCTGCTGGTAAATACCGCTTTATCAAGGAATTTATCAAGGTCAGAGGCAGTTCCTCAGCTGTCGGGGTGTGGGTAAAATGAGGGATTCACCCATTTACCCAGAAGCATGTAGGCATGGCTGGGGGTTGGGGGAACAGGACAATATGCAGCTGAGAAAGAAAACTGGTTCCAGTAGACCTGCCATCTGGTAGACCCAGATTGGTGTGGACAGCACTCAAGAAAGTCAACAATAGAAATACAAGCGCAAGTCATGTTTAAGCTTCTAGTTTTCAACAAGTGCTTTGTTTACCTCTGGAGGGACGTTTGTTTCTGATGGAGGATTTTACCACAATCCACCTGACACTCTATTTGTACGTCATGTTTTAGCCTCCCATCACTTTCAGGTGCTCTTGAGACTGTATAAATCTTACTTCTTCCAACCTCCTTAAAAGGAAGTGTGGTAGGGATCTGTGCTCTTGTCTAGAGAAACAGGTTGCTGTTGTTTGTTTGTTTGCTTGCTTGCTTGCTTTTTCCACCTCCCAATATCCTTCTTCATGAATGTCAGGGGCATTACCTGTGACTAACAGGGAAGTGCCCTGCCCAGCTGCCACCCTCTCAAATTAACCACTGAGAAGTTTGCCAGATGCAAGTAGCTATTTTTCGTTCTAACTGGCAAGTCTATGTAGTGGGGCTTTGCATGTCTCTATGAGATTAGAAACCTATATAAACTCTCAGCAAACAGCAAAAACTTTCTGCTTGTAAGAAAGAGTGCCATCCCATAAGACATGGGATGCCAGTTCTACAGGTCAGATACTCTACACCCTAAATGCTTTTAGGACAAGGTGTTTGGTTGAGCTCAGGAATAGAATATGCCTAATATTCTTCCAGAAAATGTCTTACAAGAACACTCTACTATTTAAAAAACGAAAGAATTGTTTGTTGTTATCTTCTTTGTATGGGTGAATTCTTACATGTGTGTATGAGCACCATGCTCCTACCTGGTACCCAGAGCCCAAGAAACCCAGAAGAGGTTGTCAGAACCTCTGGAACTGGGATTACAGGCAGTCGTGAGTCACCATGAAGGGATAAGAACTAAACTACAGTCCTCTACGAGAGCAGTTAAGTTCCCTTAGCCACTGAGTCATCTCTATAGCCCCTAACATCAAACTTTGTAATAAGTACAACTACTGATATTTTCCTTTGAAATACCCAAGTATTAAGTGAAGGAGGACACACAAAAATTAGGAAGGATTCAGATGGAAACTTTCAGAGGTGCTACAAGGACATATTGTTAGCTTTACTTTTTTTCTCAGTAAACAGTCAGTTCTTATCTGGGATAGTTGAATTATCCCATTTTCCCCCATCCTCATCCTCTCCTTCCTTCCTTCCTTCCTTCCTTCCTTCCTTCCTTCCTTCCTTTTCCTTCTCCTTCTTCTGTAATTCTATCCTAATTTATTAACTCTACTAGAAAGGAGAAACCCAAAGCAACATTGTAGGAAGGAAAGAATCAAACAAGAGAAGCCCTTGACATCCATTAAGCACACTTCTTCTGAATACAGAAAGTTATAATTAGCCACGTAGAGTTTGTAGAATTATTTAATGCTTCAAAGGGATGAAAAATGTGAGGTCACCATGTAAAATACCCAGTGTTATTCAAATGTGAGTCACTACATCTTGTGTGTGGTGCTGAGGGAGTAAGGTGGCTCCTCCCAGTTGTGGTTTGTCTTCTTACTTAAGTTTTCCAGTACCTCTCCTAGACATCTGTAAAGACAAGACTATTAATAATTCCAAGTCAGGGACCAGTTTTAGCAATATGCATGAGAGCCAGGCATGGTTGTGAACCCTCTTAGTCCCAGCACTCCAGAGACAGAGGCCAGCAGGCATCTGTAAGTTTGAAGCCATCCTGCTTTACAAAGTGAAACTCTGCCTCAAAAAATAAATGCATGAAGCATATATAATTTTAAGAAAGCATTGTTTTATCTGAAATCTAAATTTACTTGTGCATCCTATATTTAATCTGGAAATATGAATAAGTCTCTTCATTTCTGTGGCATCAAGTTTTGACAATGTCACACCCACACAACCATGTGGACTCTGCTACTGACAACACTGAGCAGAACTCAGTGCACCAGATCCACGTAAGAGGCTCCTGAAGCCTATGAGGAAAGAATAATACCCATTATTATAATAACCCTTTATGGACAGAAGAATCATCAGGACCTCTCTCAAAGTAGAACACTCTCTCTACAGCAGACGGTACACTTGCATTCTATTCTACATGGTAATAATTTATTGAATGCGTTATGCTCGTATTTCAGATTTATAGAGGAATGATTTAATGAGATGAAGTAATCTTGTAATAACTACTTTAAAATCCAATTTCCATGATGTCGTTCTTCACCAATGCCCAAGACGTAACGATCTACAAAGCCATTCTGAGACCCTTTTAGGACCACGGCAGCACCAGAGTTAGACATCTGGATCAAATTCGTAGTCTACCATGGTCTGGATGACCACAGGAACAGCGTTTGCCTGAGCTCCTGGCTCCTAATCTAAGAGGTGAGGAGTACACGTATTAACTACCCCTCTGTTGGCTGAGAGAGCGGAATTAAAGAAGTATTTAGCCCTGTGCCTAGCACACAGGCACTTAACACGTGCTGCCCATCGCTGAGTGCAATTGCGTTTGCATTTCCGTTTACAAGCCCTTGGAAAGGAGGGAGAGGGTTAGCAGGCATTATTAAATCTTTGAGATTTGCACCCAAGAGATGCTGGCTGCGTGGTGGCAGATTTGTGAGAATAGAATCCTGGCTCTCGTGCTCCATATTACTGACAAGTTATTTAGCAGGCTCTTGGATTGCATGCATGTATTTCAAATGGTATCATTAAATTCTCCCAAAAACCATTCATTTTAATCTCATACAAACATCTAGCTGCTCTCAGTCTTGGCCCGTCTAGTCCATTCTCTATAGTCACTATAGTTGTCAGCTTCAGAGAAGTCAATACAGTGCATAACTGACCGTTCACATCGTCCGTTTATGCTCTCCCATGGTTCTCTAAAAGGACTGCAAATTCCTTCTAATGTCCAAAGATGGCATAACTGGCCTTCCTTCATCTGACTAGTTTAACTCTGCACCTGGTCCGGGAACTCCTTAAACATCCGGCAGCTCTTTATTTTCCGAGCAGGTTGCTGGCCCACCCCTATGCTTGTGCCCCTACCTGGCTGGAAGCTCCTTCTCTGTTCTGAGAGGAAGAGCACCAAAGCAATAGCCTTTACTGCTCCTAAGAAGCAGAGAATCAACCCACACAGGTACCCACCACAAAATGAATGCACCCAGGGACATTCAGAGGTCAGATAGTACATTTCATACCATAAAACCCCAGTCCTAAAGACCCTCATATCATTAATTGTAGAAGAAGAAAGAGGAGGAGGAGGAGGAAGAGAAGGAGAAAGAGGAGGAGGAGGAGGAGGAGGAGGAGGAGGAGAAAAAGAAGAAGAAGAAGAAGAAGAAGAAGAAGAAGAAGAAGAAGAAGAAGAAGAAGAAGAAGAAGAAGAAAGGCTTGAAAATCACCAGATAGCTAGCTCCCAAAATACTAATCACAATTTTATATCTGGGAGATAGGACTACAAGTTCTATGGATTCTTTTGAAACTCCTGGTAGTTTCCAGATTTTCTACAACAAAGAGATCAGCTTGAACAATAGGAAGTGATTAAAAACTTGAACTAATCTTACCAGGAACCCAAATGTGTAAGTGTTTAGCTATAGCACTGCTGCCCTAGACCAGTTCCAGTTCAGTTTCCAGTACCACATCAGGCAACCCACAGAGAATCCAGTATCTTCTTTGGCCTCTGCAGGTACCTGAACACACACACACACACACACACACACACACACACACACTTCAGTGCACTTTCTTGGGTATGCAGGCATGAACACAACATAGCACACTGCTGTTCTACAGAGATGTAATTCTAAACTCCAGAAATGACCCACTTAGTGGAATCACTTACGCAGGTCCACTCTCTAAGCTTTCAATAAGGTCACAGCGACCTTTGCAATGAGAAGAGAGGCTGTATACTGAGCACCGAAGGGTTCAATGTGGGAAGGGCCCACAGTGCATCCTGTTTCCCAGCTTCGGCTCCTGGGCTCAGGCTTCCTCTCTCCTCTTAGCACCGTGTGGGGATGAACGTTCCGATGGTGAACATTCTCCTGGAGAGTACATCCTCCCCAGAAGTGAAGACCACCAATGACTTTTAGCTGGAGAATCTGAGATCTACAGAGTAAAAGATACTTTCCTAAAATATCCTCCTATCCTCAGAAACAGTCTGGACAAAGAAAGATCCAGTTAAGACAAGTGGGGATGGAGAGATGGCTCAATGGTTAAGAGGGCTTCCTACTGTTCAAGAAGACCTCAGTTCGGTCCCAGTGCTCACAACAGGCAACCCACAGGGAATCCAATACCCTTTTCTGGCCTTTGTAGACACCTGACACACACACACACACCACCACCAATAATAATAATAATAATAATAATAATAATAATAATAATAATAATAAATATTTTAACAGACAAGTTTCCTAATTAAGAAAAAGCACACAGCCCCCTGCTGTCCCCGTAACAACTGTATAGCGCATCCCGTCGGCAGGGCTGTTGGGCATTAGAGCCACCAATTGGCACGGGTGGACAGCCCTTGCCTCTTCCCATTGCTCATTTGCTTTCTAGACTCAGATGCCTAAAACCTTTCACTGATCACATAAAATAAGCGAATTGCAGTTTATGAGTTTCAGGCCCATTTGGAAGACAGCAGAACATGCTAACATCTTTCGATATGGCGACCTAATTTTCCTATGCTGTCCTCCCCACCCCGGCTCTTTCCGGGTTCAGTGGATTTCTTTTTGGGGAAGTTTCAGAAGGGCATAACTCGAATGAGATTTGAGAAATACAATCTTCCTTTCTCTCCCACGGCAGGCCTCCGTGAGACCCCTGTAAAGAGTGGGACACAGTGTCTCTCTCTTCATGGAGGGAGCAGGAAGGCTTGACGGCAGGAGAATCCTGCGTCCGTGAAGCCTCTTTGTTTCCAGGTGGCTCCACCTTTTACAGCATGGTATCCACCTGGCCATCTCTGTATCTTTTGGCCCACGGCTTCCTACCCAAAGTGCCTGCTTCAGTTGTACCCAAATGCCCACATCCGCGAGGGAGCACTCTGCTGTATCTGTGTGCGCAGAGTAACCTCCTGCATTCAGGCTTATAAACAAAGCGAAGTCAAAACAATAAGCTCTGAGAGTTCATTTGTGTTTGATGGCCTGTCTCAACGCTACAACAACAGCACTGTCAGCTTGTCACCATTCTGCAGCATTTGCCCCCAAATGCCACGCAGGTCCACACCTGCGCAACCACGATGGGCATTGTGAGGCACTCTGTCTGCCACCACATAAAAAGCTAATTTCACATTCAGAATGTATGTTTTTTTTCCCTTTCAATACCAATAGCAACAAGAGTGTGCCAAAAAAAAAATTTCCTCTGAAGCTTTATTCTGTTTTTTAAACTGCGGAACATTCTTTCATAGTTTGACAGTTGAAATGCTGCAGTTAATGTAATAAACAGAGAATTTTTCTAAGTAGCCTGTCAAAACAAGTGACACTTTTTTTTTTAAGCTAGCGAGTCTCAGCCTCAGAACAATGGGAAGTACCTTTCAAAGCAACATCTTCATTATACAATCAAATTCTCAAAGTAATCTTCTCATCAAAGAATATTGTGTTATTTCTTTCCCGGTAATTACCAGAGTTCTGCAACCTCTCTGGCAGTGGTGACTATCACAAGTGCAGCTGTGCTGAGTTCAAAAACTGGGGGTCTTGGCCCCGCTGACATACAGCCAACACATGCCGTGGCTCCGCGTTTCTCAGTTACTCGGCGGTGTGGGCCATAAGGAGCCAATTGCCCCAGGACCCACAGAAGTGGCCTCAGTCTCCAAGAGCAAAGTGCTTTGTCGGTCCCTTCAAGAACAGACCGGGTACGGATGATTCTTGACCAAATTGGCTTCTTTTCTTTCCTCTTAAATAGAATCAAGTGAGATTACCAAAGATTACTAGAAAATTAAAAAAAAATAGCTAACCAATAAACAGGGGGGGGGGAGTGTGTGTATGTGTGTGCTTAGAACTTGAGTGTCTATCTCTCAGAATTAGATTCCTTATTTGTCACT
Organism: Alexandromys fortis; assembly: GCF_014885135.2. Taxonomy (NCBI): domain Eukaryota; kingdom Metazoa; phylum Chordata; class Mammalia; order Rodentia; family Cricetidae; genus Alexandromys; species Alexandromys fortis. The sequence continues at coordinate 1,361,784 of NW_026067899.1, forward strand.
TTCCCATCCTTAAGAGCTGTCATTCAAATAGGAAGAAAGTACATAAGCCTAAAGGAGCATTGCCGGTCCAATCCCAATGATTGTCAAATTAAGAAAAACAAAAAAAATGCTGGGAAGATGCGAAGAAAATCCCCAAGTCATTCGTCTTGGACTATCAGTGATTGCTTTTTTTTTTTTTTTTTTTTTTTGGAGACAGAATCCCTACATGTAATCCAAACTGGTCTGAAATTTGCTACATTGCCCAAGATAGCCACCAGCTCCAAATCTTCCTACCTAAGCCTCTCGAGTGCTCGGACCCAAGGCCTGTGCCACAACACCAAGTGCAAACCTGCTGTTCAATAGCCAGAGGATAACTACAGCCAAGTTTGGGCAATCAATGTTTCTTGAAGACTTGAGTATCTGGGGTTCATGCAATTCACTGGATTGTGGGCGAAAATGGGAACAGCACCATCTCTCCTTGGGGGCGCTGGGAAGTGAACTCTTAGCTTCACTTACACGTGCTAGACGGGTGGACCCTATTTCTCGGGATGACTCATGAAACCTAGGCCAGAAGTCTCGAGCATGCATCACATACTCAATAAATGTCTGTCCCATTTGACTCTGACTTGGGATTGCTTCTCTCATTGGCTTATAGACTCCTCAAAGGAGCAGTTACTCTTTCTACATTTTAATCCACTTGGTAAGCACTTGAAAAGAAGTCTTAGTGAATTCAACGGCAAGAAAGAGCTGAGGGAGGCATGGCAGGGGCTCTGACCCCACTCAGTCACTCAAAAATGTTTATTGATGGCTTCCTTGTTGGGGACTGTGGTGGTTTGAAAGAAAATGACCCTGACAGGGAGTGGCACCATTAGGATGTGTGGCTTTGTTGGAGTAAGTATGGCCTTGTTAGAGGGAGTGTCTAATTCTGAGGGGCAGGCTTTGAAGTCTCCTATGTTCAAGCTACACCCGGTGACACCATTCGTTTCCTGCTGCCTGTGGGTCAAGATATAGAAGGATCTCAGTTCCCTCTCCAGAACCATGTCTACCTGCATTCTGCTACATTCCACCACGATGATAATGGACTAAACCTCTGAACTATAAGACACCCCAATTAAATGTTTTCCTTTATAAGAGTTGTTGTGGTCATTGTATCTCTTCAGAGCAATAGAAACCTCATCTAAGACAGGTACATAGCCTGACTATTTCACACTCGTGAAACCCTCCCCACAGTATAGAATGCTAACATACACTCCCTTGTCCATTATAGGATGTCGTACAGCCCTGATTGCATCCTTGCTCATGGGTCTCGAGCTATCTTCTGCTCACACAAAGCTCCGGAAAGAAGGCACACCCTCATGTTCCTGCTTAACTCAACTCCACAGCATTCAGAACAAGTTAGGTGGTCAAGAAGTGCTGACGAACAAGGGGTTAATGAAGAAAACTGGCACTGTGAGATTGTCTTTCACAGACTCCCAGTGTCTGGCTGCTTCTCGGTGGGCCAGAAAGCAAATGTGCAGAGCAAATGTGGCAGGGATCCTTGACATTGGATGACTTTAGTATCCCTAGAGTCTTCACCACCGTCCAACGGATGCCAACAGCCTGTGTGTCCACTCGTGTTCTGACAACCCAAACATCCCCATGCATTTAGGGGATGCCTCAGTCGGACTCAGAACCTCAGAATGATGGCGGCTTGAATGAACGTGACAGCAAGGAAAACAGAAAAAAAAAAAAAGAGAGAGAGAGAGAGAGAGAGATGAAGCCAGGAGAGATGAAGAAGGACAGATGGTAAGTGAACTGGTCAGGAGGAAGGGAAACAGTCTTCCTGGAAAGAAAATGTGGTTTCTGAGGCCACTATTTATTTGATTTCCACAGCCCTGGGGAATTCTTGTGCCCTCGGCCATCCTCCCCATGATCCTGCAGGGCAAACAGAGCACAAATTGGCTGGGCAGCTTCCTTGGACCCCACTCCTGCTTAGGTCGGTGCAGCTCTGGCTTTTCTATTTGATATTTTGGATCCTTCTATTCAATTTCTGTTTGAAGAAAGGGGATTGAGGCTGAAAGAGCTGAAAACCATGGTTCTAGAGTTAAGGATGATAGTACCGGCTGGGATGAGGGAAAGGCCTTTGAAATGCTCTGTGTAGAAGATTAAGCCCCAAGAGAGAGTTTGGACAAAGGGGACACGGTGTGACAAAAATGACATGTGTTGAAAGGCCCATGCGGCCTGGAGTATGGGCCAGTGAAAGTGAAAGAGTCCTGGGGGAAGGAGATAAAGCTGCCCTCAGAGGCCATTGTGAACTGGTCCAAGGGGCAGTTGCTGGGGAAGTCCGTCTGAGGGGTAGCTCTCGCTTGGAAAGTGCCCAGCGGACATAGCAGATGTAAAATCGAATGTTCTTGCAGAGACCCGAGCATAAAGGAAGGTCGGCCGAGCTAGTGGTTCAGGGTTGGCATCCATAGCCGCCTGGCACTGGCTGTACGGTGGAGGGGGCTTCGTTTCCAGCAGGAAGCAGCAGCCTGTGTGTGGGGTTTCCCAATCTAGTGCCAAGCCACCTTGACTGCAAAGGTTTCCCTGAGAAGGACTGGGAGCGGCCATGCACTTTGCGGGCCATGGAGCAATAGCAGAATGCCTGGGGTCTAACAGGGGCTTCACACTTTTCTTCTTTGACCTAATTAAAAACCTTGTGGCCAGCTGTGGCAGACAAGGGGGCTTCCGGCTGCCTCACTGACTGAATGGTGGCCTTGAAGGAGTTTTACCAAAAGAAGGAATGAATGACTTAATGGATGAAAGAACGTAACATGGGCATGGGAGCTTCGCTTCTGGGGTCCTTGCCCTCTAGAACTATGAAGAATGGGGCTGCCTCGGTCTGGCATAGAAGCAGAACAGTTTCTGCTTGCCATTGGCAAAGGCCATTAGTATGGGCCTTCTGGTTTGATATTCGGAGCCACCTGCTAAAGATATATAGTTTAAACTCACATGAGTGGACAGGGGAGTTTGGGGAGTGGATCAAAATTTAAAATAAAACAGTGACAAACACCACTGTGGTATCACCCCCTTAGTCATCCCTCCTCTGACGTGAGGGATGGCCAGGACTTCTGCCACCAGCCTTGCTTCCCTCCCCGGATGTGCCTGCGGCAGCCTGGGACAGCCAGGTGAGCCGCGAGCTCCCACTTACGGTTTGCGCAGGATCATCCTCATGTGGGCATCGGGGCCCATCTGAGACAACAGCAGCATGGTGTCCTGGAGCTCCTCGTCACACTCCTTCTTCTCCTCCTCAGTAGGCAAAGGGGCATCCTCGTGCTCGTCATCCAGAAATCGATAAAATAAATATTTGTCTTGGAAATGGCGCTCCTGGTCCACTGTGGGAAACATTGAGGCCAGGGTCAGCTGGGGCTTGAAGCTATGAACCCCGGCTCGCTGGCAGGAGTACAGGGCCGGAGTCCTGCAGGACAGCCATGCAGCCGCTCAGTTGGGAGCCTGAGTCCTTCGAACTCCACCTCACTCAGGCGGGGCAGCTAGAAGTCCAGCCGTCCGTCTACAGTCATCTGAGCCACAGCCTCCTGGACCCACCCGATTCTGCCTCCCTGGGCCTCCTGTGGGCACCTGCCAGCTTTTTTAGAATGAGTATGCAATGCCTTGGTGGCATTTTCTACAGTGTGGGGCATGTGTCCCAAGCTGGTAAACTCTCTGTCAGAGCTTGCTTGCGGACTGGCTTTGGGAGTGAGGTCTTACAAGAGGCATTCCTTTGGGAGGTCAGAACTTAGGCTTTTATTGCTCTATGTCCCCGTTAAAAAAAGGGTTTACAAGAACACAAAGATCTGAACAAAGCCAAGAAGACCAAGCTTCCAGGCCATAGACTCCTCGAAGGAATTGGTGGTCATTTTCCAGTTTAGGTTTCCAGAAAGCCATTCCCTCCCTTTCTTTTGGCAAAGCTGGGGAACTCAGACCCAGGAACTCACACATCCTAACTAAGTGATCAACAAGATTTAGGTCTCTGTTAGAAAAGAAGGTGGGCTGGGCTAGAACCCCTCATCTAAATGTCTAGAAATCACTTAGTCCGTCTATAGCATGGACTGTCAAGATAAAAGACAAAGAACTGTGGTAGACGCTGGCAGATCTCCCAAATAGGGATGGTGGTGGTGGTGGTGGTGGTGGTGGCGGCGGCGGCGGCGGCGGCGGCAGCAACACGCAGGCGCTTATTGCAGCACAAGGTGTTTAGAACCCATCCCAGACCTGCAAAGTTGGAATCTGCTTTGAGCAAGAGCCCCAGGTGATTGGTACGCACACGCGCAATGGATGTCTGAGGAGACTCGAACAAAATTCTTTCTCCCACATTCCCAGGTGCTGGCGGATGAAACGGCTGATTTGAATATTTTCACGTTTAGAAAAGTGGGCTTAAGCAAGTGGTGTGAGCAGTTCAGCGGCGGTCACACCCCGGCCCTGAATAGCTCTTCTGTTCAGCGAGAGCTGCGGCAGTTACTAGAGACCGCAATTGCAGCGCACAGCTCTGATTTTAAACAACGGCCATCCGGCGGGGATACAAATCGGCTCCCCCAGACAGCGGCGCAGTGAAAAGGCAGCTTCTGAATTCATTACTGACTCTCGTGTCATCAACCCGGCCACACATTCCACTGCTCTTTCATCCTGCGCCTGCCTCAGGACCGCGGTGCAATGCTTGGAGTCTAATCACGCCATCAACGAACCATGAATGCAAACTAATAAACATAATTGGAGCTGATGCACTCTGGTTGCAATTTCATTTTCCTTTCCTTCGGTCTCGGAAGTTAGGAAGGTACAGTGGTGGAACGTGGCAATCAATAGCGTCCGCTTGCCGCATTTGTATCGCTAAATGAAGATGCTAAGCGTGGTGGTTCCTTAAGGAGATCATCATTCTCTCCTGCCCCCTTGGGAATGCAGCAGTAGCTTACCCAGGGCAATACACTTCGCATGACTTGAGAGCTTTCCAGAGCCTGGGGCCCATCTTACCATGGTTGAGGACGCCATCTTCCAGCAAGACCTGCCACATGCCAACAGCTTGAGTCCGGGAGTGAACGCAGGACGTTTGCTGTATCATCCAGTCTACCAGTTCAGTCCCGACACAGCATTGTCTAAAGGGGATGAGACACAGAGGATGGAAAAGTCACCCCTCTGCAGAGAGAGTGGGAGATAGCCTTCAAGAAGAGAAGCTTCCAAAAAGCATGGTACCATAAGCGGTATCAAGGCAAAGAAAGAGGTTCTTTTAGGGATATAGCCTTAGGCTCTTGCACCAACCATCTAAGCAGGGTCGTGTAAATAAAAGAACACTAGAAGACAGAGCATCAAGCTACTCAAAGGGCTGCTGGAGGGAAAACATTACCCTTCCTTCTAAGGACAGCTCAGGGTGAGGGCTGCTGGGAGGAAGAAACAATTAGCAATGCAAATCTTTCCGAAAAGGTTCTGTGTCATGAGCATTAACGTGTCCACAGAATCTGCCTTCTAACAACACCAGATGCTCCCTGTACAGCCATGTGTTAGTCCCAAAGCTGTCCCCTGGTGTAGGTAGACAGGCTATGGGTGTTAGTTAGGAGATACACAATTATACACTTATGTATTAGGAAACTCTGAGGGAAGTGTGAAAATAGAGCAGGTGTTACTTATGTGTGTGTATGAGGGGGAAAATGCAGTCCTAAAGTCCTAGGGACAGATCTCAAGGGACAGTGGAATAGGGCAGGGAAGCCCAGAGCAGATGGCAGCCTGCAGCTGGGCCTGATTCATTGGTAGCCTCCCTTGGCAGGCCAAGAATGGGACCGCCTCTGGGGATGAGCAGAGGCGGGGCCAAACCTGAAGAACTCTAGCATAAACTGAAGCAGATTCCTTGTCCCGGGCCACTTGGAAAAAAATCTTGAAGTGGTAGAGTTATCGAGTTTTCTACTTATTAACCATGTGACTTTGGCCATCCCTCTGGTTCTGTTTCCGTCTCTGTACGGTAAGGAAAGAACAAGTGATGGTCTTGCAGGCCTTCTCCAGTTCCAATATTCTAGAATCTCGGAACTCTATCAGCTCTTGGGATGCAGTGACCCTGACCCAGGGAGGACGGTTGGGAAGGCCAGCTCTACTCATCCGTCACAACTTCAAAGGGTGAAGAAGCACCTACATCTCCACTCTGAAGTAACCAAATACTTCTGAGCTAAACATACAAAACAAACATTTCTCTTATAATTTGGTAGATTATTAGTGGGAAAAGTTCTTATAAAAGTATAGAAAATTTTATTTGGCTTTTAATTCAATGATTGCTCTTTTTTAAAAAAGTGACAAAGCTGATTCAGAGCATTGAATTTCTAGGAGAGGCACAGGGACTTTGGAGCCAGAATGCACAACAGGGGCACATAGCAGAGTCCCTGGGTATCATTTCCGCTAAATGACACCTAATCAGAACTGACTGTCATCCACTCTAGCATAGTGATCACTGGGATGATACTGGATCTGGCAGGGCCTCAAGTCTCTGATAAGGAAGCAGACACACAATGGGATAAAGAGCGGGAGGGAGGAGACGGAGCTTGCAGGCACGGATCTGGGGCAAGAACTCAGACTGCTGCTGCAGAAGAAACCGTGCCCATGGCTTCCAGTGGAGCCCACGGGTCATCACCAACAGATCATCAACTTATGTCATAGGGTGTGGAGCAGACATAACACCTCCGTGTCAGGGATTTAAGTCTCCGCAGGATGGCATCAGGAAGAGATCAGTTTCTGACTTCCCGTTTCCAGGATGTGTCACCAAACATGACATATTTAATGGAATTTCCCCAACACGAGTCAATAGTTGGGTGAACATACTCACATTTTAACGGGAAAAAAAATAACTAAAACATTCAACGAAAAAGATCTTTTCAGCCATGTGAGCTTTTAAGGTCCACCTAAAGCAAAAGAGCCAAAGGGCTAACGGGGTTGAACTCTGGGGAGATGTAGCACACGTGTTTTAGTTTTGTTTGGCTTTGTTTTAAATCTTGACTTTCCTTAGAACTATACTGCATGAGCTACAGAGTCCAGGCAGATTAGCTTTGAGGGCTGCAGAACAAGACTGAGACTCTGGAAGAGGCGGTGAAAATGTGGCTCTGGGGAGCTGGCTCAGTGGGCATCTGCCCCACAAGTGTGAGGACCTGAGTTTGAATTGCCAGTGTAAAAAGCACATGCCTGTCACTCCGGTGCTGTGACAGGAAGAGACAGGGAATCTTGGGGGCTTTCTGGTTGCCAGCCCAGCTCCAGGTCTAGTGAGAGACCCTGCCTCGAAGGACAGAGACTGAGCAGGTCACCCAGTGTCCTCTGACAGCTTCAGCAAATGCACACCCTGCCCCCTGCCAAGTGAAGTAGCTTACTAAAATAAAACTTCACTAGAAAACAAACTCCATAAAAGATTATATATATTTTGTTCACTTCCATATACTTAGAGCTTGTAACACTATGACTTAAAAATTAAATTAAAAAAATTTAAAAAAATCACTAAATTTAGAGATCAACCATACTAGGTGTAAAACTTGCTTGTGTGCTCTCTGGACACAGGACTTAGTGAAGGGACACTATTTGCTCTCTTTGCCCGGGGTCAGTTTTGTCATCTGGGAAATGAACACATACCCAGATACGCCTTTCTGGAAGGGAGATGCGGTGGAGATAAACTTCATGATCCCATGCAGGAAGTGGCGTGGTGCCACCCTTGGCGTGTAAGAACTGTGTGAGTGCTAGCCGAACTTAGTAGGGCCACCAAAAGATGCTGGCAAAAAACACAGCCTGCACACATCAGCTTGCAGTGTTGGGGCTAAAACACGCGCAGGCTGGAACCCCGGGGTTTATAACAGGCTATTTGTCCCACTTTTATAAAACACGAACTGGAGGGGCCAAGCCGTGAGGATGAACAAACATACCTGTATGTCTTTAGGTGGTATTTTCTGTCTCTTATCATGTGGGGTGCTCGAGAGAGAATGGCAATTCGTAAGATTTTCCCAGCTCGGAGGATCTTCTCTGAAGGGACCTGGGTTTTAATCAGATGGGAGGAGAAGAGGGGAAAGGAGAGTTTACGGAAGGGAGTAGACCCGGTGAATTCTTAAACCGCTTTCTAATCAGAGTTCGGATAGAAAAACACAACTCACTCATACATATTTACATTGCTCACTCATGAGACATGTCACTGTTATGTCGAGAACTGAGACACGCTGCATATTTATTGGCTCTGGGAAGTGGCTCTGAGGGGCCTTGACTTGACACTCTGACACAGGAACCACAGTGGTACTTAAGAAGTGAGCTTGGATGGCTCATCAACCCACCTACGTCCCATTACCTTGGTAATGGTGTTAGCAGGACGGAGAGGAACGTGAGGTTCAATGAGAGGTGTCTGAAAAATAAAATGTTAAGGCAAAAGAAAATTAAACAAAAAATTCAGTAAAGAAAATTATGGGTTGGGGATAATAAGAAACACCAATTTTTATGAAACTAAAAATAGAATTTAGAGAGAGAGAGAGAGAGAGAGAGAGAGAGAGAGAGGCCTCCTAAAGAATTTGAATGCACAGGCATTCAAAGGGCAAAATTGGACCATTCAGTTTGCCAACATTTAAATATAAATTGTTTATAAAAAATGAAAAAAAAGAACCAAACAGGAATGATTTAATGTTCATAGGCTTAATGAGAAGGGAAAAGGCAGCTGGTTGAAGCATAACAAACACCAGAGCAGGGAGAAAGCAAACAAGGTAAACAGTCAGAGGTTACAGTGACCTGCCCTGGGCTGTGGATAAAGTATTGATTTGGGGTGGGAATGCTCCGTTCCCTGTTCTCTTGTGCAGTTAAGACTCTTTCTTGGCAGTGTTTTTTTTTGTTTGTTTGTTTGTTCATTGTTATTTTCACATGTAGCTTCCTGCACTCAAGCTCCCAGAACCCAAGGGAGGGAGGCAGCTGCTGTGCATCTCTTTCCTGAGAAAACTGCAGCCTTCAAGAGTCTATGCCAGTCAGATTAGCTCCAGGACCTAGCTGGCATTCTTCAGACGGAATACATTCTGTGGATGGATGTGTTGCATCTGAAACAATGGAGAAGTCCAGTTTCTATAAAATGGTAGCCCCCAGCCTTCATTATCTCACATGTCTAACAATGACCTTTCCAAATGTGTCATCAAAAGTGGTGGAAGAGTCATGGATACAATGTTAAAAGTGGTGGAAGAGTCATGGATACAATTTTAAAAGGTGGTGGAAGAGTCATGGATACAATGTTAAAAGTGGTGGAAGAGTCATGGATACAATTTTAAGAGGTGGTGGAAGAATAATGGATACAATGTTAAAAGGTGGTGGAAGAGTCACGGATACAGTGTTAAAAGGTGGTGAGTCATGGATACAATGTTAAAAGTGGTGGAAGAATCATGGATACAATGTTAAAAGGTGGTAGAAGAGTCATGGATACAATGTTAAAAGGTGGTGAGTCATGGATACAGTGTTAAAAGTAATGGAAGAATCATGGATACAATGTTAAAAGATGGTGGAAGAGTCATGGATACAATGTTGTTTGTGATACTTTTGAATAGCATGATTTGATTTGATCTGATTCCTTTGGCGTTTTAGTAGTCTGGGGTTCCTTACCTACATCCCCCAAAGATGCACACATCTTTATGTCCAGAACCTGCGCATATGGGGTTACATGGCAAAAGGATGCTGTGGGCGTGGTGATCACAATGTGGAGACCAGCCTGGTGTTTCTGAGGGTTGTGTTATCAGATGCAAGAAGGAAAGGCAAAGTCAGCACCCAACAGCGGAAAGAGGAGGAGTTGGCGACTCAGGGGCCTTGAAGCTGGAAAAGGCCAGGATCCAAAAGTGCAGAAGTCTCCCCAGGGGAACAGACAAAGGGAAAAAAAGAGCCCCTTTGAGTCTCTGAAAGCAGCATGATCTTGTTGAGCCTCCATTTTAACCCAGAGGCTCACACTAGAGGTCTGGATCACAGTGGGAAGGGCTCATTGATTTGATATCTCGGTGAGTGACAGTTTGTTATGGCGGCCCCCAAACACTGACATAAAGATTAACACACTGTATAGCAACACCTTCCTGCCTTTTGCGAATAGGAGTTAATTCAGCAAAAATACATTGGTGAGTTCATTTCTACTTCTCATTTAAAACACTCAACCACTGAAGGAGATGAAGGTCACTCTTAGTTTTAAGAAATGTTTTAAAACCTCAATGCGAAGATACACACATTAACATTATATTTGCCTTTTATCAATGGCAAATTTCAGGATGGTTGGTGCTTTTAGCATCATAAAAGAGTTAAAGGGGTAAATGAATACTGAACTTCAAAAACCAGCAGAGATGAGCCAGAGATTTGCTTCTAAGACTGTCTCCTTGAACTCACCCATTTCAACATTTTCTTCCTGTGACTGACATCCGGCAGACCCCACCCACTGAAATGCAGTGTGTCTGCAGCATGCCACTTAGAACAAGCATAGACCAAAGGATGTCAATGTGGTACAATTCAAAATAATGTGCCCTGCCGGCTCCTGTGTTCTTTACAGTAGACCTGCTGATGGGCAAGAGGCTGTGAGACCATGAAACTCCCATGCTTAACCCAGAACATAGGCCAGCCAGGGAAGCAGGGCTATCATCCATCAGGTCCCTGGAAACACACAGCTGAAGCTGGCTATGAACTTCCCAGTTATGAACTTCAGCTCCAGTGATGCTCCAATGATTCTGTCTGCGCTAAACACGGGTGGTTTCATACACCTGCGAGGCTTCCTGGTTACAGATCTAACTGTAAAAGCTGCTGGTTATTCCAGAAAATGATGCTAGGAGCCTGTCCCTTCTTCCCGTTCTAGAAGAAGAGGTCTAGAGCAGAGGGAGGCTGGGTTGTTTTCCGGACCCCGCCCCATGAAAAGCTGACATTTATCAGTTTGTCTCTGAGAAGCTGGCCAAGCTGGAGGTCAAGAGGAGGCCCAAACTGAGGACCACTGAAAATGTTTGCTCCTGGTGAGCTGAATGAAACTACTCAAAGATTAGAGATATTTTTAGTTGCTTCTTACTATATTATAACAAAAAACTAACAAGTGGTACCTAGTTTAGTTTATTTCAATGACTTTTTTTTATTCCTTGGAACCTTGAGAAGGAAGTATTACTAAAGCAGGGCAATGCATCAGGCTTCAAGCAGAACCCTCCCTTTGATCTGTGACTTCTAAAGGCACAGAATGCATACAAGGTTCGCTCAGCTGGACAATCCTGGCACCAGTTCCAGAGCCAGGAGGCTGTTTCATCTGTTGAAAAGCAAGGTTCTCAAAACCTTCTCCACGTCAGGCTTGGGGCGACACCATGAATGGGTGCTTTGAGAAGAGGATTTCCCTTTATTTAAATAAAGTCTGGGAGGGACACGCAGGGCAACATGGAAAGCAAGCTCTTCAGAGAAGGGACTCAGAAGGGCGTACTGCCATCACTCGGGAGGTCTGAGAAATGGCGCCTGGCTGTGAGTGGTGATATAGACAGACTTGAGACAGGCAGGCTGGGTCCCTGGGAAACCATCACTGGTGAAGGTCTGCTCAGGGTCCCCAACGTGGCCAGTGTGGCTACATTGCTTTTGGGTCTGTCTACTTATTTCCAGTTTGTTTGCCCTTGTTGTGCAAGTAAATTTCACCATGGCTGTGTTACAGAGAAATAAGGATAACAATTGTATTTTGTGAATAGTTAGGAGGATAGACATAACATGGTTATTATTATAAAGTAGTCAAGTAGAAAACCCTGCCCTAGAGAGACAGGGTTGCATGTGCCTACCACACTCCTTTATCCGTGCTAGCTCCTCATTTTACCATGACTTTCTTTTTCACTGAGAACACTAAGGCCAGCGGTGTGTACAGGCTTGCCTGAGCTCATATTGCTACTCTCTGGGATTGCTGGTAGTTCAATCTATTTATAGCTTACTCTAGCGTCTACACCATAGGATCAGGATCATAAGTTCAGTTACCACCACCTCCACTGCAGCATCTACCACCAACACCACCACAGCCTCCGTCACCAACCTTTTCTTCTAGAAGTGACTTGACTGTCATGTTGGAAGATTTTGTATGTTGTTTGATCAAAGTTCTTTGGAAAGTACAACATGCTAGCCATCCCTTCCAGGTCCAGGTATCAGATTTGGTCATATACATTTTCAACAATAAATCATCACTTTTACTATCTGAAATCATATCCATTGACAGTATGCAGCATGCTTAGTCAGAATTAACTTTTTTAAAAGCAACTTTATAAGAATAAAACATTTACACCGAGGAACTGATCTCTGGGGGATAAGATAAATGTGTCACAGAAAGGATGTCACAGAAGTCCACCCAGGAGAACAAAAAGACACTCAGAGATCTGATCAGGGACAGAACTCTGCTGGGGAAGAGTTCTACAGGCAGAGGGAGATGGGGAAGCCAGCCGGATCCACTCAGCCAAGCCCCAGGTTGGCAGAAGAAAGCCTTTGGAAAGAGTGCAGAGGAGGAAGGAAAAAGCCACCAGGCCTTGATCCAGGTACCGGAACTTGGAGGGCGTCAAGGAGCCCTTGAGGCATAGCAATGGTCAGTGATGCTACCAGTCTACCCACTGTCAAAAGGAAGGCAGGATTCTCCATGCCCATTCTCCCTTTGGACAGAAACTAGAGCTATGAAAGAACCATTTCATTATATCAATTATTTTATTATATAGACTAGATTAAACAGAAGAGAGAGAAACAGCAACATAGCAATATTAGCAAGAACCAAAGGAAGAAAACCAGCCTGAAGGTCGGGGAGCTAGGAAACATGCCTCCAGCGGCTTTTAAGAGCATTGGAAGGACAAAGAAGTGCCCTGAGGGGCCAGCCCTACAAGGTGGTCAAAGCAGCCACAGACTTGGGCAGAGCCTCACCGTGCAGTACCCCAGCCCTCTTGTTGGCCTATATCCTCCAGGCACATTTTCTGTGCCGAAGAGGAAGGCAGATGGGAAGCCAGTATGGCACAGGGGCTTCATTAATGATGCCTTAGTTTGTGTCCAAGAGCTGGCCTCTGCTTTGACCTGTAGCTAGAATGCACACAGCACAGGGAACTGGCCGGGCAAGGAATGGGCCTTCTCTGATTAAACTGCGTACATTTCAACACATTCTCGAGTTGATAGAAATTCCTGTGGGCACGAAGGAGTCCAAACCAGGCTGTGAACATGTGATCCTCAAAGGCAGGCAGGAAGGACAGATAAGGGCAGAAGCCTCTAGCATTTTCTTGGCTGTCTCCCCTGAAGGCTTCCCTCAGGATTAACCATAATTGGTTTTTGTTTGTCTCAGGCACGGGGTTTCTCTTTCAGCGGCTTTTTATTATGTTTCTATTACCAGTGAAAGGGGAAAATAGTGAGAGAAAAAAATATTCCTTTTGGCATCCGAGCCAATTCAGAAATACTAATCAGGTGATGAAAAATATGAATTTAGCTTCCATTACAAGGTGCACAATAACCCCCACGTGGATATAATGAGGTAGACGAGGCCTTGTAATAGGCCTCACGGAAAAGCATATTCAGGCCCCTTTGAAAACAGGGTGATTCTTTTTAGTCAAGTGTTTGCTCACAGAAGCCTTTGCAAGACACAACATCTTAAGCCAAGAGGAGACAAGAATAACAAGCCAGAATGGGGCCACGGAGCTCAGAGCAGGCGCTGGCAATCCGGGGCAATGAAAAGTCATGGCAGTCGCAGCCAACCGGATTCGGAGATTTAATGAAGGCCTATGGTGTGGGAAGCAACGGGAAAGGCTAAACTAGGGATGAGGACTGAGCGCGTGCCTGATTTAAATGAGCTCTTGAACTTTCTCTGGGGTCGCCAGTCCGCAAGTCCAGCTGAGGCCACAAATAAACGCTACAGTGCCGTGGCTTTCAAATCCCATCAGTTTTCTTAATTGCTGATGAGCAAAAGAAAAGAAAAGTGAATTTCTTAGTGAAAATGACACACTTCTCAGAGTTAATGTCCCTTATTTTGATAATGTGAAATAATGCAACCAAGCCTGTGAAATGTTTGCTTTCTTCTTACCACGCCCGCCATACCACCACCCTGGTCCTGGAAGAGATGAAATACAACTCAGGACTAAGACACATAGGCAGATTCCATGACTCAGAAATAACCAAACTTTTCCACTTCTGAAACCATGGGAACAGCATCTCTAGACTCCTCTGGCCTCTGCCTGTGAGGCCTTTCTTCCTCTGAGACTTTCTGGTTCAAAACTGGTCTACAGAGAAACACTTTGACGCAAGAAGCTTGGAAGGTTGAGCAAAATGAACATAACTTCTCCTGGGCACAGAGAGCTGAGGCCGCAGTCTACACTGACCGTCTGGGAGCTGCAGATACAGACAGGCACTCCCACCCGAGCCGAGGTCAGCTGACCTGTGGCAGAAGCAGCACAGGGGCAGGAGTCCTCGAACTTGGGTCCTGCTGAACTGCTGGAGGCCAAATGTGGACCAGTTTTCATGGGAAGGCTTGGTAGTGGGCAGCAGTCTCTGGTGGGCCCCGTAGTTTTGTGTTTTGTTTATTTCAACCCAAGTAGGCTCTCATGGTTGTGGCTCAGAAAAGGAGGAGCTGAGTGTATTTTGAACTACACTGAGGGCATTCTCCAAAGCAAAGGCCCGCTCTCCAGGAGGAGATTCCTTGGAGTCTGAGCCCACCTGGAGGAGGGGATTTAGCATCCACCATCCTGCATTAACTGAGTGGGAGAACAGAAGCTAAGAGGTAGTCATGGGAGCTCATGAAGTCTCACTCCTAGCTGAGAAGCTCTGGGCAACTGACTGGAGTGAGAGCAAGTTGTCTTCTGGAACAAAGCTCCAGAGACTGCCCATACCCTTCCAGTATATAGCCCTACCCCTGCACATCCTGATGGGACTAAATGGACTCGATGGGGAGAGAAACAAGGGAGGGAGTTGGGAAATAAAGAGAGTAGAGAGATGGAGGAGGAGTTAGGGGTGAGTAGGGGTGGATTTGATCAAAACACAATATATGCATCATAAAATTTGCAATAAAAATAATTTTAAAAAGGAGGGTTCCAGACTCTAGAATCTGGAAGTTTAAGAAAAGTATATGAAATAGAAACAAACAAACAAAAAACCAGTTGTAAAAGTCACAGACTGGGAGTTCATGTTATTGAGGCTGTGGAGTAAGGGGAACACTCATCCATTGCTGGGAGGACTGCAAATTTATACAGTTACTACGGAAAACAGTGTGACTGTTTCTCAGCAAGATAGGAATCAATCTTCATCAAGATCCAGTTATACCATACTTTAGGCATATACCTAAAATAAGTTTTATCCTACTACAGAGATACTTGTTCAACCATGTTCATTGGTGGTCTATGCATAATAGCCAGGAACTGGAAACCACCTAAATGCCCCTCAACAGATGAATGAATATAAAAAATGTAGTACACTTACATGATGTATATGTAACCATTAGAAAAATATGTAGCCATTAGGGAAAAAAATGAAATCATGAAATTCAACAGTAAATGAATGGAACTAGAAAAATTCATCCTGGATGAGGTAATCCAGATCCAGAAGGACAAAGAGGGTGTGCATGCACTTATATCTGATATTAGCTGTTAAGTTAATGAGAGCCAATCTACAATACATGGAACCGCAGAGTTTAGATGTAGAGTAAGGGGCTGGAGAACAAGGAGAGAACAGATAGAAAGAGAAATAGAATGAATGATTATGCATGGATAGGGGTAGTGAAATGTGAGAATCAGGGAATGAAAGGGAGGGACTGAGGGATGGAATGTAGGGAGAGACAGATAAAATTAAGGGTCATTTGAGGGGTGGTATGGAAATTTCATAAATAGACACTTCCTAAAATATATACATATACGAACGTGACCTAAATGAAATTGTCGATTAATGGGGAGATGTTCCAACTGGCCATCTCTTGTCATCAAGTGAAGCATTCAGTCCTGAGACTGGGTTATATCTAACTGAGTTGTTGGCCAAAGAGGTCCCATGGAAATCCCAAACAACCCAGGTCAGGCTGTCGCCATGACTACAGGTTGTTCTACACAAACTGACAGCAAGGGCTCATTGTTGAAGACAACATCTACCCAATTCATTGAACATGGAGAAGTTGAGGTGGTGCCTACATAGAACCTTCACCCACTATGTGCTATTCTCTTGGGTACAGTAAGGTATTCTGCGTGCTACCAAAGGAGAAATGTACACACCAACCGAGCTACAAACCCTTTGTCTACAAGGGTGTCCTCCCTGAAAGATATACTAGCGCCATGGTGGCACAGTGCTTGTGGGAGTCACCAACCCCTCTTTTATTTGACTTAAGGCCCACTCCACAAGATAAAACTCACACCTGACACTCCTTGGGTGACCAATAACCTGAGACTGGATATCCCAGGGGCCTAGGTAAACCAAATGCTATGGTTTAAAAAAAATGTAACAATAAAATGACTCCTAGTGGCAAAAAAAGGAAGTCACAGATGGGGACACAGGTCACCTATTAACAGGACTCTTACCAGCCCTCTCACACCTCCCCAGCACCAGCATAAAGACAGTGCAGTCTAGTGGAAGGAGTTGCAAGACTCGAACTCTTTCTTTCATTTATTTATTTACTTTCTTATGTGTATAAATGTTCATCTGGACATACATTTATATATCACTTGTTGCCTGGTGCCCCCAGAAGCCAGTAGAGGGCATTAGATTCCCCTAGAACTGGAGTTACAGAGGGTGGTGAGCTGCCATGTTTTTGTTTTGGGAACCAAACCTGGATCCTCTACAAGAGGAACTAGTCCTCTTAACTCTGTGATATCTCTCCAGCCCCTGGAGAGATTCTAACTCTTTTTAAGGAGATTTGAGACTTCTCATAATTTAGCAAACATTAAGTACCACCCATTTCCTGGACAGATTAGCAGAAAACTTGAGGCTAAAGGAATGAGAAAGCCCCCCATAGGCTCACATGTTTAAATGCCTGGTCCCCATTTAGTGGAACTGTTTGGCAAGGATGAGTAGGCTTAGTTAGGGTTTCTATTGCTGCAGTGAAGCACCATGACCAAAAAGCTGGAAAGGAAAGGGTTTATTTGGCTTACACCTTCCACATTCTACTTCGCTGTTTATCACCAAAGAAAATCAGGATATAATCTCAATTTCTCTCTCTCTCTCTCTCTCTCTCTCTCTCTCTCTCTCTCTCTCTCTCTCTCTGCCTGCTTCCTATGAATCAGGATGTAAAGCTCTCAGCAACTACTCCAGTACATGCCTGTCTGCTTTCCACAGTGATGATAATAAACTAACCCTCTGAAACTGTAAGCAAGCCCTCAATTAAATGCTTTTTTTTTATAAGAGTTGTTTGGTTGTGGTGTCTCTTCACAGCAATAGAACAGTAACTAAGACAACAGTCTATTTACCTCCATTCTTATTACAGATTCCACCATGTCTGGCTTTCAATAATAAAAACCACAAGGCATGATAAACAAGAGAAATTTCAGTTTGAAGCACACACAAACCAAGCACTGGAATAAAATGTAGCTGTAGCACCAATTTTTGAATGGTCAAACAGGACATTTAAATTAGTAATGTAAGTTAACTACGGAATATTAGTCTATTGATAGCACTAATTAAATTATATGCAAAAAATGTATTGGGTAACATAAACCAGAGAGATAAAAATATTAAGAAAAAAATCCAACAAAACTCTGTACATCAAAGCCCTATAAAAGGAAGAACGACGTTGACATCCTTAGTAGTAGAAAATACATGGCCACTAGGGAAAGAGTCGGTGATCCTGAACATGGGTCAGCAGAATCTTTACAACTGAAATGCAAAGAGGAGAGATACAGTCCCTGTGTCCACACCCACAATATCTAAGAATACAGAGATAATTTCAAAGGCAAAATACACATGTGATGAGAAACACGCATGTACATGTGATGGAAACACACATGTACTTGCAATACTACAAGGAAAAAGTAAAGAGAATGAATACTTTAATGGCTCAGATTCTCTCAAAAATTAAAGGTGGACGCCAAACTACAGATCCAGGAAGCTCACACAGAACACCAAGCAGAATAATTAAAATCAAACAAGAGCAGCAACAACACAAAAACCCTGCACAGAGGCACATCAGATGCACACTGCAGAAAATCTAACACAGAGTAGGCGAGATGGCCCTGCAGGTAAAGTATTTGCTGAGCAAATCTATGGCCTGGGTTTGACCCTCAGTACTCACGTAAAGGGGAAGGCGAGAACAGAGTCCACCAAGTTGCCTTCTGACCTCCATATACAGACCATGACGACACGTATTCACCCCTAAGCACCCCCCCTCACTCACACACACACAACATACAAGGAAAGAAAACATCAGCTTTCTGAGACAAACAAACCCCAAGCCCCAAGGGGAGATGAGATGTGTGTCAATCAACCACAACATTCCACAAATACCACCGCCTTCTCCACCCTCACAACTGTAATTCTGATGGAAATCTAAGTTCTGTGAAAGATTACTAAACCCTCTTTCCTCCCATCTTACAAATGTAAGCCTTGACCTCCATCACCCTGACTTCCATCTTGAGAAATCCTAGCACCACAGTTCAAATCTGGGAATAGCGTGTTCTGTAATCTCGGGGAACAGAGACCGTGACTGAGAGTCACATCAATATTCAGCATGCCCATGGATGGAGACTTATTAGTGGTGAGTCTAGGGCCATTATTTGCACCAGTAAAGTCTCTAATCTAAATCTGGGTGTGGTAAAATACTGAAAGTTTTAGCACTTACTTAACACTTAAAAATATGCCGGGCATGTAAAGTGGATATGAAAAAGACATGATTGAAGCTCCACCCACTCAGAACCCGGGGCTCCCAGCTCCTACTTAGCATGCTTCCAAGGCTGCAAATAATTTGCATAGCATGTTTTAGAAAATCTAATTGTGCCGAAATGCTAATTACTATAAACAAACTAACATGGAAATATATATGATCTCCCCTACTCTCCTACACAAATGATATAAACATTGGCCTCATTCTTGTGTTTATCACTTTAGAAGGGTCGTCAAGAATTTTCATATCAGAACATAAAGAGTTTTCTCATGTGGTGTTGCACTTCCACGCATTGTTTGTGAAGCTGTTTGGCATGGACATGGCATGGCTTGTTGAACGATCATCTACTGAGAGACACCGAGCACTGTTAACCTGAGTTTGGGGCCCATCAAACAAAAGATAAAGCCAATGAAAAGTTATGGGATGTTCTGTTATCTCTGTGCTCCTGAAAACCCAGGATTCCACGGTGGGGAAAAGTATAGTTTTAAACAACGACGCAGCAATAGCCGCAAGTGTATGACATGACTTCCTGAGAGGCAAGCGATGCAGCTGCAGCAAGCAGACTTGCAGCAAATCCTTCAGACGCTTTGTACAGAGCTTGTTAGAGCAATTTTCCAAAATTCTACTTCACTGCACACTTGGCATGCAAGGAAAAGCCGGACACTAAGACGAGACATTGGAAATGACAGTGTATGTTATTTTTCTGGTATTTTAGTGTTTTTTTTTTTCCCCCACAGCCCATGGAACATCTGCTAAAACACAGTGGATGTAGATGTTCTCAGAATACCAACTGTAGTGCCACTCATGTAGAAGACACTGGAAAAGGCCAGAATAATTTTGGCCCCAAATATAAGTGTTTTAGGATTGATTGGGAAACAGTCTTTTTAATTCATGAATTATTACTAAGTACTACCTGTCAGTAGCCCATGACTCCACAAACACAGGCCAGGAATCAAAACCATGGTGATATTATCAATGAAGTCAAGAATTACACAGTTCAATATATTAGCCACTGGCCTTATATAGGCATTTACATTTATAGTAATTAAAATGTAAAAACTTAGCCCCTAAGCTGAAGTTCATGAACCACATGCCAAGAGCTAGTATCAGGATGTGTTTTGTCCCAAAGACTTCTTTTGCCTAGAAACTGTGATGGTGGCCTTAGAAGTCTGCATGTCTCCATCTTTCTATATTCCCCATCGTTCTCCAGTCCATAGCTAGCACATCCTACAACAAACACAGATCAGAAGATGTAGCTCTGCAAAATCCAACGCTCCGACCTCTTCTTCCTACTCATAATGTAAGCTGAACTCTACAGCCTGAGCGGTTTAGCTCCTGGCGGCTCTCTGACCTCCTCTGTTCTCCAGTCCCTCCTTCCCTGTCACTTCCCACTCTTCCTTCTACCTAGACACAGTTCCAAGATGGCCACTGGCTCACACCCCTTCCAAGTCTTCGTTCAAACATCCCTTACCAGAGAGGACTCTGCCCATCCTGGAGGATGCTCTGCCTCTCCCTGCTGGATGGAAATCAGCATTCTGCTCCTCTTGCTACACACACAGCCCCTTAAACCTTTGACACAAGGCTTACATTTCTTGTCTGTCCTCTCCACCGAAACACTGGCTTTGTGAACTTCTCCATGCTCCTCTTTTGTCCCCCGGCTCTTGGCACACAGAACTACTTGAGAAGCCATTATTGATGAATGGACGGTTTTCTTTATTATTGAATTAAAGTCTCTTAGCGGACCTCATTTATCTGTGACCAAAAAGGCAATCTGTATGTTTGAGAATGTGAAGGAATGTTGGGAGGAAAACGGGGCTGTTTCCACTGAGCTGTGATTGGTCAGAATCTCACGGGGGCGGGGGCGGGGGGGGGGGGGGAGGCAGGGGAGACAGAGGAGACTTAAGTCGATGTTTTGCATATCACACAGGGATCTCATTACAGTGCAGATTTGGGCTCTGCTGATCTGGGATTCTCTACTTCTGACTAAAAGGTATTGATCCTGCCGGTATGTGGGTGTCAATTTGAGCACTGGAGAATTCAGGGTGTGCTGGTGCAGTCTGCACATCTGTAACACAATTCTTCACCAAGATGATGTTTCCTGAAGATTGGGCCAAGGTGACATAGTCAAGAGGTGATCACACTAGCAATGTTCACCTACATAAGCTGAGGTGACTCCTTCAAAGGAATCATTTCCCAACCAGGTTTTGGTTATTTGTTTGGTTATTTGTTTCACATAAAAATATTTTATATGAAAAGCCAAATACTAGTAATTTAGTAAAAAAAATATGCCTATTTGAGTAATATATGTAATATTCACGAGTAAAGGGCTTTATAATTTCTAAATTACAAATAACTAGTTTCAATCCAAATTATTGCACAAACATAAGGATTTCAAGAATAGTTAAAACACAACATAATCTTTACCTTACCATCTATGCTGGCTGGTTTTATGCCAACTTGACACAAGCTGTAGTCATCTGAGGGAAGAAGCTTCATCTGGAAAACTGCCTCTCTAAGGCTGAGCTGTAGGCAAGCCTGCAGACCATTTTCTTAATTAGCCATTGATGGGAGAGAGGCCAGATCATTGTGAGTGGTATCGCCCTGGGCAGGTGGTCCTGAACTCTGTAGGAAAGCAGCCATAAGGAGGAATCCAGTAAATAGCACTCCTCCATGGCCTCTATGTCAGCTCTAGCCTCAAGTTCCAATCTAGTTTGAGTTCCAGATAAACCTCCTTTCCACTCCAAGCACACTTGTCCATGGTGTTCCTTTACAGTAATTATAACCCTAACTACAACAACATCCTAAAGGAAGACAGGAAAAAAATCCGTATTTATAAAACTAGTCCTTGAAAATGGAGGGAAATGTTTACAAAGTGAACCTAAATTTCTACAATCTATAGTACTCTCAAATTGGGGGCAGACATAATAGGTTATATTCTTGGTCTGGCTAGTGAGGGTAGAACGGAAATGTATTCATGGATAATAAAAATATCAGAATCTCTAAAAGGGCCACAGAGAGACACACTGAGGGTCTATAGACTCAAATACACCCCTTGACTGCGACTTCCCCAGAACAGACAGTGGACTCTGAAAACCTGTTCCACCCCTGATAAAGAAAACGGATTCTGTTAAGGATGGCAAGAGTTTAGGCCACATACTGGGGGCTGAACTGTTTTCAGGGAAGCTGAATTCTCAAGTGTGGCGACACCTCGAGTCAAGTTAGCATCCCTCCCTGAGCAAGGCAGGAGGAATGACTACCAGGTGTAGTTCAAAATCTCAGTACAGAGAACAGTTACAGATCCCACAAGCATTGACATGTGTGCAGTTTGTAACCGAGATCGCAACAATCTTAGATACCCCCAAACACAGTTAAAGTTTCACGTCTTATAAAATTGTAGAAATACTTTCATAACCCCCCCCCGGGGCATAGACTATTCCTTAAAGTCGTGCAACATAATGACACAGTAACACCCCGTCTGTAACAACATGGGATGACGTCATTGTCTGTCATTTTAATTTGACTCCAAATGTGCAAATGTCAACCTCATGCATATTTTAGAACATCGGCAGAGCAGCGCTAAACTTAACCCAGAAGAATTCGAAGAGGACTATTCTGGTAAATGATGCCAAGCTTGGGTTATAGTCCCAGGTTTGGGTGACAAAAATCCTTAAAAATAAAATCGGTCTGATTGGGACACACAACGGAATGACCTGAGAAGCTCTGGAAACTCAACTCGCTACAGGGGACTTTTCTCATCCTTGGAAGTTTTATAATCAGTGAACTCGGTGAAACAAAGAGAAGCAACCTCTGGAGAAAAGGGCATGTACTCCTGTTCTTTTGCTTGTCTGTTTGTTTTGTGGGCTCTCTGCTTCCTCCCCCTACCAGCTAGATCTGCCCTGGGGACCCCTCTGTGTTTCCCCAAGCTCTGCTCCTGCACATGCTTCACGGCTTGTACCACAGTTATTTTGTGTGTTTATTTTGCTAGATACTAAATGAATTCCTTAAAATCAAAACCTAGGTCTTTGTTATCTTGGAGTCCCCATGGTGCTGTATGTAGATTATTCATTAAATATTTACTGGAACAACATAGAGGCATCTCTGAGGATGGAGGGATGAAAAAGCAAGGGAAGAACTTTCCTCTTTTCGCGTCTGACATTCCGGTTCCACTTTCCAGAGTCGGGGAAGGAGATCCTAAGTCTACCGGATGATGGCAAATGACCTGTGACGTTGTTCCTACTTCCTTTCTAGACAAATTTCTCTCCAATCAAAGCTGCAACAAGGGGGGCTGGAGAGATGGCTCAGTGGTTAAGAGCATTGCTTGCTCTTCCAAAGGTCCTGAGTTCAGTTCCCAGCAACCACATGGTGGCTCACAACCATCTGTAATGAGGTCTGGTGCCCTCTTCTGGCCTGCAGACATACACACAGACAGAATATTGTATAATAAATAAATAAATAAATAAATATTTAAAAAAAAAAGCTGCAACAAGGTGTTGTGCACTGGGAAATAAGAAACACTGATTTCAAGGTTAAAACCTTTGTATTCCCTTCAGATTGAGGAAAGTTCTAGAAAGTAGATCATCCTCAAGACTGGAAGCTACTGTTTTTCACCATCTTTTGCTTACGTTTTCCCTTGATATAAACAAGATCAGTTTGAGAGTTTTCACTGTTCGGCTAATGTTTTTTGGGGGGACAGTTTTGAGACCATCATAAAAGTGATACTTTAAGACACAACGTCCAAGATGCTGCTCGTAATTTCATGGATTAACAGACTACTGGAAGTCCCTACACAGACCCTAAACCTGAACAAGCATCCTTTTAACTCTCCAGACACCAACGATTAAATAAAAACCCAGCAGAAATGTACAGATATATTCACCAAAAGCCATAAACCAAGATGTCCAGGCCATGCTGGTCACAGCAGCCCCCTGACAGCAGGAGATGTGATACGTTCCCACACTGGAATGCTGAAACAGTTTAAGACTGCACACCCATGCTGCCTAAATCCCCCACACAACGCTCAGCAGAAGAGCGGCCATGGAAGGCAAGCGACAGATGGTTTTCATTGACACAAATCACTGGTCCATTAGAAGACAGGCTAGCAGGGAGAGGTTGGGAGGAAACGGGGTGGGCGGGGCCTCAGTTACAGCTCTGCTCTGCTTCCTGTACCGGACAGCTTTTTGAAATAGTATTGACATAAAGGAGGTGTGTGCTCTCTAGGAATATACTATGTTTCAATAACGAGTTAAAAGAGAAAAGTCATCGCTACAACAAGAAATCAACTTCATCTCCTCATAAAACAAGTTAGGAAAGTATGTACTTAGCACCCTCATACAGGTGAGGCCCACTCTGAAGGAGGCATTAGGGTTTTAGATTTCATCTTGGGCAGTCCCTGTGACCCTGAGGGAGGGTAACAGTTGTTCTACAGAATGGCCAGCCTTAGTCGGGGACTTCATGTTCCTTTGAAGTGTGGCCTGAAGGGGAAGGGAATGCGTATACACTTCCATCCATGCAAACATCTTTCTCTGTGAGTGCACCAGCAAGCTCCATGGGCGGCGGTCCAGGACACCAGGCTGGGGACTGAGCCCAGCTGACCACACGGCATTTTCAGAAATATTTATTCTTTTGGTGCTTCTGGAGACATTTAAAAGCACTCAATGCAAATTTCAAGTACCTCTTGCTTAAGGACACAAATACTACTCTCAAGGACATGCAAACACACACAAAATGAAACAAAGGGGTCCAACAGTCAGCACGTAATTGAACGTTCTATAGTTTTATGGCTTCACTGGCGATCTCTGGCCAGGCACATATTTCCCAGCAGACCGGAGTGTTATTTTATTCATTCGCGCATTTCCCTGCAAATATCATCTGATGCCTTCTTCTCAGATTCAACGTCTTAAGAAACCCAGGGATCTGACTCCACAGAGAGACACAGGCTTCTGTCTACAGGGTTCTGAAGACAAAGGTAGTGGTGTAGGAGGTCCTTCATTGGTTAATAAAGGAACTGCTTTGTGCCTATAGCAGAGCTGTGGGGGAACAGAGCTAGTTTTCATATAATCTACTAAATTTGAAATGAACGGGCCACATTTAACGTCGTGTGCTGTGGGAGTCTGCAGTGCGTTCTTTAGCCGGTGAGGAGCCGAGTGAAAACACTCAAGTTAGAGGTGACAGGTGACCATTCTCCACCTGCCACCAGTCAGGGGCACTGATGAATACATGTCGGGGCTTCCCAGGGTCAGAGGGTTGTGCAAAATATGATTATTTTTTTAGGATACGGATAGAGATCCCCTCAACGAGGCATGGGATTTGCTCTGTTTTCAAGCAAGGTGTAATTATACTGTACATTAAAATATATAGCTTCTTGCTTACATAACACTAAATCATAAGCAATATCCTTAGTACCGTAGATTCTTTTAAGGGAGAAATTTCTTTAATTGCATATTGATAATTTAATAGTTCTCTTGCCATTATACCCTAAACGCAGATCTAACTCTATTTTATACACACAGGTCTCTTAAAGAGACAGGTTTGTGCTGGGAAAGTGGAAGAGAGAGGATGACAACCGGCCTGGTGGCTAGGGGAGCCTTCCTAGGTGGGTGGCTCTCCAGCCGCCTTTAGCGTGAGCGGGATTCGATGGACCCAAAGGAAGCAGAATAGAGCTGCAGACTGAAACCAAAGTCACACGGGTGGGAGCTGAAGACATCAGGAGTTCCTGAGTCTGGCCGGTGTGCAGCTGGGGATGGGACAGGGCGAGAGAAAGCCTTCGAGGACAGGATTCAGAAAGATACTGCGGGAGACACTTCGGATGCATCAGTGCTGGGGCGGACACTAGAATGCTGCGTTGTGAATTACAGCAGAAGCTTATGCTTAATATTTGGATTTTAGCCGTTTTCTATTATAAAATGATGCATGTTCATCAGAAAGTGTAAAAATATTAATCATTCAAAGCAAAATATGACTATTACTTTAGGATCTGAATATTAATCCTTCTAGATATGGGGTTTGCTCTATTTTTAAATAAGGCATAACCACTCTAAGTAAAATTTTATATTTCCTCCTTCTTAGCTAGCAATAAATCATAAAAATTTTACCTATTTCCCTTTTGAATGAGAAATTTTATTAAATATATGGCATAATTTAATGGTTTTCTTGTCATTGTACGTTCAAGTTTTTTTTTTAACAATTTTATACTAAAAATATGTTACAAGCTTAGGCCAAAAGTTCCCATCACCCACTCGCTGAGGTCTACCTTTCAGAGTGAGTTTTTAGAAGGTAGAACATGAACACCAGAGTTACGGTTTTGAGATTCTGGCATATTGGGATGCTTTCCCCGAAGGCAACTTCAGATGGGCTGTTTCCTGTGGATGGACTCTTAGGAAAGTGGTCTATCTTCGGCTTCCTAAATAGAGTCATTCTGTATTAAGATTCATAAATATTAATAGAAACAAATTAGTCAATTAAGAAAAAAAATTCCAACAGGAAAACACAAATACATTTTCCTAACATGTCAAAGCATCCTATCTAAAATGCCGGCAGCTATTATTTTAATAGCTTTATAGCTCCCAATTGGGAAAGGCAAAACAATTACTAAAAAGAAAATGGGATTCTTTGTCTTATACTTTGAGTTGAAAATAATGCACTCAATTGACTTTTGTACAGTCCTCCCTCTGCACGGACATGTATTTATCTGTATTGATTGGAAATTCTAAAAGAGTCTCTTTTTTTCTTCCTGCCTAGAACAATCTAGCATGCCAAAGGTACAGTAAACACAACCTGGGGACAAATACGAGAACACACAAACAAACGACTCTGATAACCTTTAAGAGTCTGAGAACCCGAGAGCGGAGCGCATTTGATCCACGCTATACAAAATTCCTGGAATAGTAAAGGCCTATTAATGTTTTCAAGAAAGCTTTTAAACCTTTACAAAGCTCATCAAAACAAAAATGATCAAAGCCCTAAAAGCATACCATATAAAATATGAAAGCAGGCTGGCCCAGCAGCACACTGCGTAAAACACCAACTCCATTTCCGAGCTGGCTCATAAACCAGGTGGGTTCCCTAAACGCGGTCCTGTCGGGCGTTTCCTTTCAGCCAGCGGGCTGGGCTGGTGCAGACAATGGCTTCTATTGCGCGTGCGAGATCTGAGTGCTTCCAAGGCCAAAGAAATGAGTGGTCAGATATACTGGACATCTAAAACCGCTATCATGCATATGTTTTTCTTCTTTCCTTCTTCCATAATTTTCTAAGTGCTTGTAGTATGCATAAAAAGACCAAAAAGTCTCCAAAATTTAAAGCCTCCTTCTTACTGGGGAAACAATAAGCGTAGGGAGGCATAAACGTACTTCTACCTCAGTGGTGCAGTTTGTTCCTTTAATCCAAAGTCATTGGAAAGATTTTAGAAATACTTGAAACATTTGCAAGTACGATGAGAAAGAATCAAAGGTTTTCATGCTCCTTTATTGACTAGAAACGTAAACTCTGTGGACAGGATGGTCACGGGTTTTCAGTGTCTTGGGTGTGATGTGCTAAGTGCCACTGCCCCTTGATTAAAGCTGTCGAGCAGACTGGGGTTAAACACTGTGGGAGTTGATGAGTAACAGGCTTTTTTTTTTTTTTTTTTTTTTTACCAGAAAGTACCAAAAACTGTATTCTCTCCCTTAGCCAAAGTTCCAGATGCTGTACTGCAGGAAGGGGAGTCACAATTTGCTGAGTGAGACAGACCTCAGACCTCTCCCGGCTCTTGTCCCAGGGTTGCAGGACTTGTCTTGTCTCTCACTCTCTCTAACTTTGGGAACACTACAAATCTCTGTTTTGTACAGCTTAAATTTTTTTTAAAATGGTAGGCTTCATTTTAACAAATCACTGCCAAATAAAGACACAACTATTAATACACCATTGTCTTACCACTTAAACCTAAAAAGGATCGCCAAGAACTGAATGTGTTCTTTTCCCACAGTGTGGCTCCCTCCAGAAGGCAAAGAGGCCGCTGGCCTCGCCAGCACAGGAAGGAAGGGGAGGACAGCTGGCTCTGATGGTCACACATTTCCTCTAGGAGGGAGGGAACCCCTGTCTGGGTGATTTAATCTCTTATAAAATGTCCTTACTTCAAAACTTCGCAAGCCAAGCGCCTCGAGTGATTGACGATGCCGGAAAACACCACAAATTCCTGTTTTCGTTTTCCCTCAATAATCTAGCAACGTCGCTTCTGTTTTTACTCAAGGAGCCATTTTGAGAGGCCTTTCTCTTTGGTTACCATTCGGAGTTTAAGCCTGTGGATCCTCCCACATTGCTGAAGGAGTGTGTGGGCATCTTTCTGAGGATACCGGGCAGAGGACCGTACAGTTTCCAGAAGAACTATCTCCTGGCATAGACTGGAGTGTGGGTTCTTTCCCCCACTGCACACACAACTGTCCTCTGGTTACGAAAGCAGACACGTGCACAGACTAAAACTGAGGCGAAACGCAAGCTCTTAGGTTTTCTTATCTGCTGCAGGGTGGTGGGGGAGGGGAAGCCATTTCATTCTTCATAGCTCACCCTACAGAACCCTCACAGCAAAGCACACTGTCGGAAGTAAGTGATGGAGAAGGAGAGGGCACAGGGTCTGGATTTATCCAGAAGCTGCTACACAGGACCCAGGAGAGGGCAAGAACAATTATTTATTCATTTCGACATGTCGGTGCTTCGAGTCAATGCTGAAGACTAAACAGCAACACTTTGGTGAAGGGACTCTCATTAGTCCCATTTCACAGATGAAGAAACCAAGGCAAAGCAAGGTCAAGTCCCTTTGATCACCCTTCTGGCATCTCGGTTACTTATGCAGCCTTCATAAAGCAGGCTAGAGTTCCCAATAGCAGCAAGACATCTAGGACCCAGACACTGGTTTCTAGTACATCGTTGAAGAAAAGAGAAAATGAATTATTTGGCAAAATGATTAATTATAATTGTGGGTAAGGGAGTGTATTAGAAGCATTTAGTTATAGCAGAAGACAGTGCTCAAAAAAAAAAAAAAAAAAAAAAAAAGAAAACACCAAGAAACAGTCATGGAAGAGAGGAGCTAAAATTAGAACAATGTAAGGAACAAATTCAATCAAGTAGTGCTACTATAGTGCCTAAAGTATAAAACAGATATCCAAGACTCCATAGTGGCGCACAAAGAGAATGAATTAATAAGTAATCATTGAGAAGAGACTAACTTCCCATGAGAAGGGATTCGAACACTTCTGTTGCTATTATGTCAGCAAGGACTCGGGACACAGCTCCCTAATCCTTTAAAAGCTCACCCTGGGTTGTGCACACAGAGACACCCTTCCACGGTTGTATGCGAACGGGGGGGGGGGGCAGATAGGGACAGTGACCTCACGGAGGAGAAACTTGGCAGTTACACCTTAACCAGGTAAGGAGCAAGGTCAGCAGCAGCGGATGGTCACACTGACAGGGCATATTCTGATAGGACTGGACAAAAACGGTCCACCTCTGTGTTTTCTTCCTGGAGCCTAGAATGTGGACCTAATTTGAGAAAAGGACCGGATAAATACCAACTGAGGGAACATGCTACAAAACGCCTGACAACACCCTGCAAAACAGTCCAAAGTCATCCAAACGAAAGTCTAGGGGACAGGCAAATGTTGCCCAAAGAGGCGAGAACTAAATGCACCACGGTGTCTCAGATGGACCCCTGGGAAAGGAGACAGACGCTGAGCAAACGTGAAGGAAAGCTGGGTAGACCACGGGCTTGAGGACCATGGTACACATTAGCATCTTCACACCGTCTCAGGAAACCATCCTTAGGGATGAAGAGGAAGTAAAGGCATTGTCAGTGGAGGAGGACGTGGGAGGACCTGCAGTCAGCCGCCTGCCCTTCCAGAAGTTCCGAAGGAAGCTCTCAGACACAAGTGATACCAGAAACTAAAAATATCAGGAACGAAGGAAGAACTGTAGTAAAGGAACCAAAAATAACTCTGAAAATGGGAGGGGGGATAACATGAAAATTTCAACAAGATACATAGATAAAATGTAAAAGTGTAAAAAAAATGTAAATTACAAGAGGAACTTCCTCCTGCTGTATGGCTCAGTCAATAAAAACTACTTTCAAAGTCTTTCTAAAAACATAATTGAAAAAGACAGGTAAAGAACTATACATAGTGTAAAATATCTATACACACATATACACACATAAATATACATGTGTATGCAGGGGTGTGCGGCATATGTGTAGATGTGGTACGTGTGCAAGTGTGAGAGAGTATGAACAGCCATGTGCCGGCATGGCGGCCAGAGCAGCTGGTGTTCTGCTCCTCCTCCTACTCTCCTAGACTCAGATCTCTCACCTAACCTGGGCTAGGCTGGCAGCCGAGAAGTTTCAACCATCCTCCAGGTAGCTGAGGTTACACGTGCACATGGTCACCCTCAGCTTCTCCTGTGAGAACTGGAGATTTGAACTCAAGTCCTCATGCTTGTTATGAAGTGCTCTGATCTGTTGAGTCATCTCCACAGCTGTGTGTGTACATGCATGTGCGTGCGTGCATGTGTGTTTGTGTGCGTGCGTGCATGTGCATGCGTGCATGTGCGTTGTGTGTGTGCATGGTGTGCGTGTGTGTACTAGGTGGTAACATTCATAGGAGTTGTAAAAATAGTTTGATGCTTCCCAATAGCTAACATAAACTGTCATATTTATGGTCAGGAAAACACATTGCAAAATCCACTGTCTTGCTACACTTCACTTTAGGCTCTTGGCAGGAACATTTCCTTCAGGCACAGACTTCAGACTCCAGTGGCTTCATCTGAATGTAAATTTGGCTCCCAGACTTCAATGACTTAAAATTGAATAGATTAAAAAAAAAAGAATTCCTTGAATAGTCTAGAAAAAGCGGGACAGCTTAGGCCGCACGCCGTTTCAGCACTGACACCCAACTTGCTCAAAAGCCTTAACAAGATCAGCCTTCTTAAGGCCCGTACCACACGTGTTCAGAAGACAGCGGGAGAGACACGGTGATTCTGATTGTGTGGAACACACGGGATTTCTAAGCACAAAGCTTCCTGCAATCAAGGCTATTGCAAAATGTCATGTCAACATTATTCTCCCTAGTGCTTCTGCCCCATTCCTCCATAAGCAAAGAATGAAGACTCCCCGCAAATGAGATATTGATTGCATTATGATGTTCTGAGTACCTCAGACTGAGAGGCCCGGAATCTTAGCTGTCAGCTGCATGCCCGCTGTCGGGAATGAGAGAGACAGGCAGTGGTTATTCCCCTGGTTTCCCCCTTCCTATCTGCAGAGCGGAAACCACAGTAGAACTGTATTCACATTCGTTGGCTCAGAGTCTTGGTGGAGGGGTCACATGACCCACCCTAGCCCAAACAGGGTGTTTGCACAAGATTTCCTCACGGTAGATACTGGGGAATAACCAAGAACTAATGGAGACCATACTTCCAAGGCTTCCAAAACAGCAGGAAGCAGAGCCCTGAGTTCCTGTTAGTCCAAGGCCAGCTGCCGTGCTCTCTTCTGCAGACCCAGGCAGCCGGCTCCAGCTTCTACTCTTGACTGCAGAAGGTGGCTGCATGTGGGTTTCTCTCTCCTGTCCCTGCACAGTCTGGAGCTACAGAGTAGAGAAGTTTCGTAGCTGCAGTCTGGTGTGGAGGCGGTGCACCGGGAGGGAGGCGACTAACCAAACATCCTTTCTGCAGAGAGCCTCAGTGTGCGGGGAGGAGGATGGTGTGGTGTTTGCCGCTTGTTTCCTCCCATACCTGGATATAATTGTGCATCACCCATCTCTCTTTCCTGCTCTATAAAAGCGGGAATTCATTTCACTGCACATTGAAGCCCCAGACCAAAGTATAGAGCCAGGACAGCGCACAGTAGGTGCTTACTCAATACTAGCTGATTTCAAAAACAAACCACGCTCATTTTTCTTATGATTCCAGCATTACCTCACTCCTAGAAACTTTATTAATTGGAAATTTGTAAGCAGGCTAGAAAATTAATTTATTCAAGAAAAAAGTGGTTATTAACTCATGTAGTAGTGTAAGAGACTGTAAAGAGAATGATTAAACTAATTAAGAAAATAAATTGTTTCAAGCAGGCCATAACCATTTAGTATCACCAATTCGTATAGAAATAATTTGTGGGCTCACTTTCAAATAATAGTTCTCTACCTATTCATTAAGTAAGGTCCCCGAGGATGTTTATTAAGTAACACTTTGTTAGGCTGGTTCATTTATTCTTTTCACTTGAAATATTCCATAAGTCAGCCCCTTATTAATGGGAAAGGTGACACCTGCCGTTATACACGGTTTACCCACCAACATAAATTCTCTTGAAATCTACAAAAACCTAATAAACTTCTAGCTGATTCGTGCCATATTCATTAGCTAACTTCTTTAAGATATATTACCTTCCATCCATTTGCTGGGCAGACGCTTTTAGGTACAAACCCCGAGCACCTATCTTCCCGTTCTTTTCTGATCAGACATTTCCCGTCATTAACTATTGATTGGGTGCAGGTAGAACACTAAAGTCGAAATCACCCCGCGTTCCTGGATATTGCCTTGAACACTGACCTTGAACCTGGGTCCTGAAATCTTTCTCGTCAACTGCATCTTTCCACCCGCTCAAGCCAAAAGCCTGGGAGTTATTGTTACAGTTCCTCCTACCTCACTCACCAAATAATCCTACAGAATCCATCTCTAAATCCGCCCTGGATGCAGGGCGGTGCCGGCCGCCTCTGCCGCAACTGCACCCTCCTCTGGCTCTCTGTAAGTACCACACTGATTTCCTAGGAGTCAGAGAACTTAGCCAGGCTGTTTCAATTCTTCCCGTCCTCACCTGCTTATTGCTGTGACTGTTTCCCCAGTTCTTACCAGGGCAAAAACCAAGAAGAGCCAAACTACAACCAACAACAACACTGAAAACAAAAACTGATACCAAGCCCCGTTTCATACGGACAGCTTAAAGCTCTCATTTTGAGACAGTGCCTTGACGGCCGAGGGTGGCCTTGAACTTGGTGTTCATCCCAGGGTGACATTGAACTCCTGATCCTCCTGTCTCCACTTCTTAAGTGCTAGGATTACAGGTGTGCACCACCACACTGGGCTCCTAAATCATTTAATAAGTAGCTCCAAGTCACTCAGGAATGAATTTCCAATAACAATGAACCTTAATGTTTTATAATAATAGTGTATAAAATACTCCTTTGTTTCTCTAGTTGTGCGCAGCTACTGATGACCATTAGTCAGTCAAGAAGAAAAATTTCAATAAAAATATTTGGCCATCAGAACTTTGAACACACCCAGGCTTCGGTTTCCATGCCTGCTTGAAGACGCTGTGTATAAGAGAGTGGCCCATGAGAGACTTTCAACTACAGCATGCATCGCAGCCTGGAGCTCCGAGGTTTTACCCTGGACAAGTAACACCTGCACCATGGAGAGGCCTGAAAAACAAGCTGCTATTTTACAGATGACGCTGTTATCAGAGTGTTCAAGCACTGGGCATACAAGGATACAGTCATCCAGCCTAGGATCAAACCACAGTTGAGTAAGATCACATCCTTGGAATGTGAAGAAGGAGAAAAAGAAACAGTGTTGCCAATAGTATAAAGGATGCTCGCTCATAGTATTTTTCAAATGGCAACCTATCACTTCTTGCAATGCTTAGCTCTGGAACAACAAAGTTAAGAAAGTACTCTAAAATGAGCCGCTGATCAACAGACTTAATTCTTGGGAGAGTGTTTGTGTAAGGGATTGGAAGCTCCAAGTCTTTCTGTGGACTTTCAGGCTAGACTGCATTCAGGAAAGCCGAACGTCACCAGCGTGACACACTAGAACTATACGTTCACCTCTGGACAGACGGGCGGCTAGACGGATGTCACTCTGGATTAGTTTGAATGTTCCCAAGTCCTTGGAATCTTAGAAAATCACATTTTTTTAAAGATTTATTTATTTATTATGTATACAACATTCCTTCCATGTATGTTTGTATGCCAGAAGAGGGCACCAGATCTCATTAC
Source organism: Alexandromys fortis (assembly GCF_014885135.2). Lineage (NCBI taxonomy): Eukaryota > Metazoa > Chordata > Mammalia > Rodentia > Cricetidae > Alexandromys > Alexandromys fortis. The sequence continues at coordinate 1,395,534 of NW_026067899.1, forward strand.
AGATGGTTGTGAGCCACCATGTGGTTGCTGGGAATTGAACTCAGGACCTTTGGAGGAGCAGGCAATGCTCTTAACCACTGAGCCATCTCTCCAGCCCCCAGAAAATCACATTTATTATCCACATTTTCACTAAACATCTTGCTCTGTGTAACTCAAACTTCAAGGTTAGCTGTGCTGGAAACACTGGGATGGCCACCAGAGGGAGCCCGTGTGTTTTTCTGAGTCTACAAAGCACTAAAAGGAAAAAAAAGCTTAGAAAACATAAAGCTGGACAGGAGAGGGGAGAGGGGCTGCAATCGTTTCAAAGACTGTCTTATGGACTGCCAGGTGCATCTCCCACTTACGCTACAAATCCCCTCACTCGGCAGCAGTCTCTCGCAATGCTTTGACGCAAAAAAAGAGCTGATTAGCCAATCATAATAGTTTTAAAAGTTCACCTACCCTAAGACTAGAGGGTCCAGGGGGACGTGCTGTGATAGCAGCCGTAGCTCTCTGCCATGCCCCAGGCAAGGCTTCTGCAGCTGTCCTCACCATCCCTGCTTTCTCTGTTCTGGTTCATCTCTGTGCTCAATTTCGGGATAAGGTTTGGGTGTGGCTTCCTCACTTTGTTTGGGATGGGACTATCAAATTACAGCACTTGGTGTGACTTAGGATTTTTTTTTTTCCCTTCTCCTATCTGAGCCAAATGACGAGGGCATGAAAAAGAATGACTTTTTCACTTGTCATCTTGATGACTCCCTGGAATGGAAAACTGGACCAAGTTCTAAACAGGATAAGAGAGGGCCTCCACCAGGAAGTCTAGAACTGAGCTCATGTGACCCATGGGCCCAGCTCAGCCTTCTGCAAGCTAGAGAAATGTCCCAGGTCTTTCTAACATCCCAACCCCTGCCATTTGACAGCATTATCAAACTGTGTAATTAATGTCTTGTTAATTTTTTTGGGGGGGGGTTATACTGAGAGCCATAATCATTCGTCCGCCAGGAAAGTCAAAAACTCACACAGTTTCAAGTTCATTTTTGATAGCAATTAAGTGACAAGGGCACAAACTTCGAGGAAGATTCATTTCTGGAGCCATGAATCCTAACGCGTGCATATCAAAGTCATACATATTCATATCCTCCGAGATAGAATTTTTCTGTCTTCCTTTCCCTCCAGTTACAATTGAAAGTGTGTCAGGAGTGAATTGAATGACTTAGCCTTGTTTTCCAAGTTTCTTTTTCATGTCTAGATAGGGTAATTTTATAATGTATGCAAATAAATTAGCGCAAACAAATTGAATTCTACAGGGTTAGGTCCTCGGCTGGATGCTGGTGGGCTTAACGTGCTTATTAATGCTTCCGATACGGACTCAGAGACGTTATTATCAAATTTAGCAACGACGCCCAATTGGGTAGGATGGCTGACAGGAAAACTGGATTGAAATTTAAAATGACCTTGATGAACAGAAAAGGGGGCGAAATTTAATAGAAATCTTTGCAAAATAATTCACTCTAACGATGTGGGGGCGGCAAAGAAGAGAGAAGCGAGCAAGCGCTGACTGCACAATTACGGCAAGAAAGAAGCTGGAGGTCAGAGTGGACGGCAGGCTTCAGAGACATCAGCAACCTGGTTCTGTCGCTTTAAGAAAAAGAAAGCAGAATTTCAGGAACAACAAAGGGGGAAATTGTTACCCTAATCCCTCTCCTAGATACAAATTAGATCAACCGAGGAGAAAAGGTGTTGCTTGGACCCCAGCACCTATCTATACCTTGGGAAGTAGGTTTGGAAGGCAACGTTTTTAAGTTTATGATTGATGACATTAACCCCATTAGACAAAGTTCCCAAGCTCAGTTCCTTTGTTCACGGAATGCTCACAGTGTAGAATTTCCTTTCTCCTTCTACTTCTCCCGTGCGGATGTTCTGAGTCCCTCCCCGTCCTGTGTGTCCAGCCACACGGTGTGTGCTTCCACAAATCAGATGGCAACCAGCTCTGGGCAACAGTGCTCCCCATCCCCCAGCCTCAAGAAGGATGAGGAACTCTCTGCAGTGCTGTGCTCAGCAGCTGTCAGGGCTGGGACTTTCACTAAAGGCCGAAGAGCTCTTAAGGCCACACTCCGCTGCCCCATGGGCATCCGCAGCATCTTAATGTACTTATTTGCTTGGTGTCTGCCTCCCTCTGGGGCTGATGTATCTGACAAGCAGCACCAAGTTTTATTTATTTTTCATGGGCCCATTCAGACCCTGGGATTGATCAACAATGTGTGCTAAATTCAAAGTTTTCGACTAAATAGGTAATATATTCTGTGGGTATTTCTGAGTTATTCTTTGACTGAAAGAAAATAGAAAATAAATTACAGTGTAGTGAAGAGAATTTAAATAGTTCTAAAAACTGGTACAAACCTGACCCAAAAATACTGATAGTGATTGGACAGCTTTATAAAATGCAAAAGGATGGAAATAGTTATATATCTTTGTACACACATAAATTCTTATGTATGTATCTACATACAGTATGTATATATCTATGAACATTTATCAAGTTATCAACTATTGTGAATATGATTTTCCCTAAAGGCAAAGAGAATGATTTACAAAAATCCTGTTATCTGTGCACTCAGCAAAGCTGTCTTGACATGGAATTCAAATTCTAAACGACAGGGGTAGGAGAGATGGCTCTGCGGTAAAGAGCACTGGCCTGCTCTTCCAGAGGACCTGAGTTTGAGTCCCAGCACCCACATGCCAGCTCACAACCGTCTGTAACCCTAGTCCTAGGGAATCTAATGCTCTCTTCTGGCCGCTGCAGGCACCAAGCACGCACATGGCATACAGACATACATGCAGGCAAAACACCTATGCACATATAAATAAATAAATAATTTATGAAATAAATGAAAAAAAATTTTTTGTAGATTATAAATGACAGTCAATCCTAGATTGGATCATCTCATCTGAGAAAACTGTTTCCTGTCCTTACCATGAGACATAGCTGCAATTTGGTCACAAAACAGAAATGATAAAAACTCAACTACATCAAACCTAAAAGATGCCAGCTCTGAATTAGTTGAGATAACTCTAGCCACCCACAGTGATGAAGAAGATAACCAACCACAGCACAGGATAAAATGTTTCCAAAGACAGCCAGGCACTGTCCTCGGCTGCGGAGCCAGCGTGGCTGTGCTTTACAGAGATGTGGTGTGATGCTCTACTCCCTTGCCAGCGCGGGAGCTGCTTTCCTGCAGCAGAGACCACCGAGCAGCCTCATCTCATGACAGGCCACTTATCGGAGAGAAAGCCGGAAGAGGCTGAGGACGGCGGCGACCTCAGGCCTTTGTCATGAACATCATCATCTTGTACGTCCAACTCTACATTGCCTCCCTCCTTCCTCTGTGATCTCCCGCACACACCAAATTCTACCCCCTGACAACACGGTGAGAACGTTCTCACCGTGACAGAAGTTCCACAAGCCATCTGCAGTGGATAAGCTGTAGGTCAAGATATTTTAAAGACCGTGAAGAAGCACACACACACACACACACACACACACACACACACACACAAAAAAAAAAAAAAACCCAACCATCAGATAGACCCATAACATCATAAAAACAATTCTAAAATACACAGTGAGGCACCACCCAGGATACCGACAGCAATCCCCCTTCACTAGGCAAACTCACAGTCAGCAGGTACCAGGCTCAAAGTGAGAAAACAATCAGATGCCACCAACCCCCTGACCTAATGAACGACGCATCCAAGTTTAGGGCGCTACCTACAGCGGCTGCTTCCTAGCTAGACAAACAGCAACTACAAACCATCTTAAAACTTCAGCCACCGTGTCACGGCAGAAGCTAGAGAGACGCGGGACGGTCCACTTTGATCGCAGCCGATGAAGGGAGAGAAGAAAAGGCACAGGGAAACCCTCCAAGGACATTCCTCCCATAAAATGCATAACTCACAAATACAAAAACAAACATCTCTTCAGAGGCCGGAGCGCTGAGGTTGTCCTTGGCACCTTGGCCATGAAGTCACTGGTGATTTCTGGGAGGTGGAGCAGAGTACAGTCTTGGCTGGCTGGCTGCTCCACCCTTCCTAACAGGCCAGCCTTTTTTTAAAATAAAAAAAAAAATAAACCAGTATTTACACACCACACAAGTTGCCGGACCCAGGAACAGCTTGGCTAAATCTAATCTCTACCCTGGCGATAAGTAATTTGCCCTTCAAATTCCAAAAAGGCAGGCTTGGGATTTTCTGAGGCCCTAGAATTGTGTTGTTCCGTTCTGTGGAAGCTCTCTCTGGGCCCCGTGTCGGTCACACGTGCATTCAGATCTGCATCGGTGCTAAGGTCCTGGCTAAACCACAAGGACCCAGGGCAGAGGGAAACAGCTCCTAAAGAGCCTTGAACCCAAGGCAGGATGTCTTCACAGGCTCAGGACCTGATGCAGGCCTTTTACAAGCAGCGGTTTTAAAGTGTCCTCCACAGAAAAGTATGCGAACCCAGCGTCTGTGCTAAGGCTGGAGTTGAAAGGGTTCACCGAGTTTTAACGGGTATCTGAGGTTTTTACAACGTAAGTTTATATGAGGAGACACACTTTCCTTTCTCTGCAGCAGGCCCAGAATCTCACGAGAGCAGTGAAATAATAGCTGGAACACATTCGATCTGCTTTCTCTAACCTTGACAAGTCGCAGCAGCAATGAGAAAGAAGTCACTACACGCAGTTAAGGTCCCTAACCTCCTGACTGGTAGCTGCCTGCCCTAGACTGCGGTCCTTTCCTTTATGAGGTGGTTTAAGAACTGGTCACAGTTTGCCCTCACCAAGTGAGGAGGTAAAGCCTTAAATCTACCAAGTGACTTCCCTGAATGGTTCTTCGTCTACACACTAATGGTTTTTAAATGTTTGAGAAACTCTTGCCAAAACTAATGTCACACGAGGCCCTTCCTGTCCGTCGTATGAAAAGGAGCCATGCTAGCTCACTTGCTCATACCTAGGTGTGTCCAGACCTGCTCGGAATCATCACCTTGAGATCCGAGGGGATCCTGCTGTCTGTGGGCCGGGCCCTATCTGCTCATCACACCATCGACTCAGTAGCTGCCTAGGGATGAACACTTCAAGGGAAGCAAGATGTTGGTAATTCAGGAAATTGAATTTATTTTCATCACCCCCCTGATCACAGAGTCTATTTTCTTGCTTTTTCCGCACACAAAGGATAGAACTTTCCAGAATAACAAAACCTCTTGGCAATTGGCTCTCTAAAGACTCAACACAACAAACAACAAAATCTCCCCAGGGGCACAAATCTCAGAGAAAGGCTCCTTCCTTTAAAGGCCAGCTGTCACATTAGCTGGAGAGCTGGGACCTGGGGTTTTAACTTCAGTGTTAAACATGGTCAGCCAGGTATGGCGTGGAAAGAAGAAAAAAATAAAACTGCTCAAACAGATCAAAGAGAGGGATTTCTTCAGAAAACCAACAGCCTTGAGCATCACCGCTGTGTGAATACAGCCCACGTGCATTATTGGCTCCAAAGTCATTTTTCTAATATATCTCTCCATCACTGCATAGGTTCCAGGATCCTGGGTCCATCTGACACTGATGGCCCTAGCCCTCGGAGTGGGTAGCAGACAAAATAATCCAGCAAGTGGCGATATGGAACTAACGAAAAAAAGGAAGTTCTTTTTAGGCACAGTAAGACCTGGTCTAAACAGAGCTGGCAAGGTAGTTCAAAATCTACATATCGATGTCCTCATGTTTGATTAAAAGTCAAACACGGTGATTAAGGAAACCGTGCGTGGAAGCCAGGGAGGAGAATAGATTCCTTCTACAAAGACTCGGTTCAGGCACCGGAGCAATCATCCGAGCTCTTTCATTCCATCCCACGGGCGTATTATCGTTATTTAGGGAATACAGCGTCTCTCAGCATGTACTTAAAGAAGAGAAAGGATAAAAGAAAACATCATATCCCAACTCATTCCTTTAAAGGGAAAAATTTCAATTAGCCCCACTTTAGGGCTCTTAGGCCTCTTTTTATCTCTCTGGACTCCAGCTCTCCTCAGGACGGTCTTTCATCTCCTCTGCCTTATTTGACTATGCATGGAGATCCTCCCAAATTGCATATGGTATCATTACATCTGTTCTGTTTGCTAATATGGAGTCCATGTGCTTGATGGTTTGCCGGAGACCGATCAAGAATAACCCAAGTAAATATCTGCTTGTACTAAGACCTGGGCGCCAGCTTGCCCAGTCCCCCAAATCTTTCAGGGTAATATGTTGCCCACACTCCACTGAGGTTCTGCAAAATTTAGATTCCTATGAGATGAGTACGTAACAGCTGGTAGAGCCCTTGCTTACGGTCCTCCATCTGCAGGTCCCTCTGCAAGGGGTGCCCAACCTAAAGGTCACCCAGAGACTAAAAGTGATGGACTTTCCTTTTGAAGCTTAGAACATGCTAGCCCCCCTCCCTCCCAAGGCTTGGGCATTCTGTATGATTCTCCAGATCACCAGCTGTCCTGGATGAGGAAATCTGAGGTGATCTGACCATCTTGATTGGCCTCACGATCTGCAGTCTAGCGGTTACATAGATGCATTGGGGCTCCTGCATACAGGGCAGGATCCACTTGCAACTACTTCCTGGAAAGTCTGTTGCTGGTGGATCTTGTGAGACCAATTCTCTAGCTTCTTGTAGACACATACAGACTTGGTTTTTTTGTTGTTGGCATTGTTGCTGGTTTGCTGTTTCTTATTTTTGTTGCAACAGCAGAAAACAGACAGCAAGGGTCACTGAAGAAAAGCCTTTTAAGGAGGGCCACGAAAGGCATCAGGACAGTTCCTTTAGAAGGGGTGAGGCCACGTTTCGGAGATGAACAGATAGCTGGAAAATGATACGGTGCTTAAGAAAATACTAATTACAGTGATAGTCCTAACGTTGCTCCGCTCTATTGTTCTCCCTCTGTGCTCTCCATAAATGATCTCATTCAATATTCATCGTAGAATTTTGAGGTAGTCATGACTAACAGCCGCATTTTAAAAAGCGAGACAAGGCTGTTCAGGCAAACAAAGCAGCTTATACATGGCCCATAGCTGCGTTCTGAACTGTTTTCCTGAACTAAAGAAAGTCAAACTTCGGCGTGACTTTGGAAGTGGCATTGCCTAGGCTGGGACTCCTGCCTGACGTGGTGGAGCAGTGGGCTAGGGCCAGCCGGCTCTTCAGACACCAGCACTGTGAAAAGCGGATGGCTTACAGAGTCAGCGCTCTGGAAAGGGAAGCAGAGATAACTGGAGTTTAAATACGACTGTATCCTGCCCACAGTGGCAGGCCCGAGAGCAGAGAAAGGGAAGCGTGACAACTCAGTAACGTTGTCACTTAGGTCCAGCAATCGAGAACAGGCTTGCAAGGTGGTACGTGTGCGTTCCAGCCAAATATCATGACGGTCATCCCGAGGCATGTTCACCCAGAGGCCATCCACACTGCACCGTAAGCATTTATTAAGTGCACTTAATAGAATTAATACCGTCGTTACCCGCATGAGCAGTACGCTGCCGAGATACTACTATCCTGGGCACATACCCTGGACACGGTTGGTGGAAACTGTGCCTCTTTCTTTTTTTTTTTTTCGTTGGTTTGTTCTTTTGAGACAGGGTCTCACTGTGTAGCCCTGGCTGTCTTGGAACTCTCTCTTTAGACCAGGCTGGCCTCAAACTCAGAGATCCACCTGCCTCTGCCCCGTGTGCTGGGATTAAAGGAGGCAAACACCACACCCGACCTTGGAAGCTGCGTCTTAAATAGCCTCTCTCACCTGTTTTCAGAACCAATTACAGCAGTTAGCCATCCTCAGTTTCCAAAGAGAAATGCTGACCTCAGTGTTAGGAATTTTTTTTCTAACGCGAGCTCTCTGCCGATGCAAATTCCCAATCAAGCCAAATCAGAACAAGCCAAATTAAGAAATATCCAGGTTTAATGGGAGTCCTGTGCTCTCGGGTGGCCCCGAAAGTGACCACCAGGAGGAAGGAAAAGAGACCACGTGATCCTCTTTTGGGAGTTCACTTAAATACTCTGTGGGAGTAGTCCTGACCCCTGGGGGGGGGTCAGGACCTGGCATGCTGGGATTTGGAGTCCAGACCAATAAAACTCTCAGGCCTGGGGACTAGGATAGATGTGAGGGGCTGGGGTCTAGCTCCCAGCTTAACATTGAGTGCACTGGGAAATAATTAGGCAAACTCATCAGCAGACCCTGGTTTTCGTCATTTACATTCTCAGTAAGGAAAAACAACCGGTTTTCCTCGCAGGGTTACAATGATTTGTTCTATTGACGTATCTGCAGCATGGGAAAAAAGAACCCTCAGCACTTGCAAGCTGTTCCCTTATCATAACCTTCCTTCGGACTGAATACCAGAAACATGTGACAATCATGTCGGAGCAGTCGCCCTGCTCTCCTGGGTATTTTAAATGACTCACCCAAGATGGCACAACAAGATTAGGAGACTATTTATTGCTCTGTTGACTGCGGATGGAGAGCTCCCTTTGCTTGGAAGGTCACTCTGGTTGTGTTTTACCTTATGACAGTTACAGAAGTTAGGCAGAGAGAGTGGCTACTCACATTCTCCTTGTCGGGAATCCCTAGAGGGAGGAAAGAGAGACAAGAGAGGCCATGAATTGTGTGATCAACCTCTGCAATGGAACCAAAATCCTTTGCCGATAACACTTCCATGTTTTCGTTTGCGCACCCATGAAAGATCACATAGAGAGACCATGGCACCCATACATAGCTCTGAATCAATGCATCTCGGGAACAGAGCTATGTGTCCAGGAGCAAACACCGGGATTATTTTGTGTCCACCAGATGCTTTACCCTCCCAATGGTAAAAATCTCTCTGGGGCTCGTTGACACCAGGCAAGCAGCTAACCCACTGTCTGGATGCCAGCACGCTCAGAACTGTGGACAGATAAATCTATTCTCTAGCTGCGTGCACACATCTCTACGCTACAAACCATCTCCTTCTGCTCTAGCAATCTGAACTCTGGGGCAAGCAGCATAGGAAACCCACCAGAACGCAGGTTCTGCAAACAAGTTCCTTCCTGCTGTGCTCAGGCCAGGCCTGAGATAGCAGCGGCTGTTTCAAGACGAGGGTTATCTCAGCTCCCTTAGCTCAGAAAATGCACCAATGTTCCGTGTGCTCCTCTGTTCACCCATTTACAAACATTACGGGAGCATCCACCAGAGGCAGCTCCTGGTCTTTGTCTCTTGGTGGACCTTGGGCTGCCTCTGTGAAGCTACTATGGAAGGTGATTTTTCAGCCCTGCAGGTCTTGACAGTTGGGATAAGGCGTGAAGGGTCTGCCACCTTCTATGGGAGGCAAAGGCCACCATTAAAGAACTTTGCACAACAGGGGGGTAAGAACAGCTGAAAGAAGGGAAAGGAGCAGTTCAAAATTAAACGATAATTTATTAATCTTAGTGTGCGGGAGACTGAGCCAGGACGATTATGAGTTTGAGGCTAGCCTGGGGTACTTAGTAAGACTCTATCTCAATAAAACGGGGGTGGCGAGACGGCTCAGCAGGTAAAAGTGCTTGCTGCAAGCTTGACCTGAGTCCAATCCCCTGGACCCACATGGTGGGAGGAGAGAGCCGACTCCTGTAAATTATCAACTGATTTTCATGCATGTGGTATGGCACATACTTGCACAAACGTTCACAGAATAAACAAATAAACAAATAAATGTGATCATTGTTATTTTTAAAAAGACACCAAGACCGGATACAGTGGCTGCCACTTGACGGGGTCCAGTTCAGCAGCTGTGATAAAGATATTATATTTGGAAAATCTGAATATTGACTTGATAGTGGCTGTTTTTACCGGAAAGCATGGCAGCTCTTCCATGTGGTTGAAGTGCTGAACACACAAGGAAAAGCCTTTCTTTTCAAAAAGCCAGGGGCAGGGCTGTACCTGCAATCTTTGATACTACAGAGGCTGGGGCAGGAAGATGGCAAGTTAGGCTAGTCTCGGGTATGTGGTGAGATACAGTCTGGCCAGAAAGAGAGACCCGCGGAGAGAGAACCAAGTTCAGACTCCTAAGCTTTCAGGAGAAAGTAGAAAGACCATGGAAGTGTTGAGAGTAAAGCGGGAACTCCAGGGTCATGCAGCAGAGCCCTGAGGCCCAAGGGAGAACAGGGCCAGAAAGTTGTTAAATTAATAAGAATAGTGGGAGCCACTGAGGCTATGGTGACGGTCAACTGTGGAGCACTTCATTTAAAAGTATGGGGCAGAAGCCAGACTTGTGGGGCTAGTGAGTGGCTAGGGGTGAGGATGTGATGGCTAATACTTCATGCATAATTATCACGTGCCTGTCAGACTTTTGACACATGGCATGCGTTGATTCTTTTAATACTCATAACAACCCTAGGGGAAAATTGAGGCACAGTGCATCCGAGTGTCTTGCCTGAGGTCACATAGTTAGAGGACAGCACAGTTGATTTTTTTTCGGCTTGGACATTCCTAAAGAACCGGTTATTTCTAGTTCAGCCAAGGGGGAGGACAAAAAGGAAGAAAGAGAGAAGGAAGGAAGGAAAGAAAGAAAGAAAGGAAGGAAGGAAGGAAGAAAGAGAGAGAGAGAGAGAGAGAGGAAGGGAGGGAGAGAGAGAGAGAAAGGGCCGATGTTCCTTTTTCCTGCTTCCTTTTCAAGGAGGCAGACATGGGGAGAGGGCAGACATGGGGAGAGGGCAGACGTGGGAAGAGGCTCTAGAGACAGAGAGTGGCAGCAGCTCTCTCTCTGCTGTGGGACAGAAGGTAAGGAACCCTGAAGATTCTAGCCAAGCGAGAAGGTGGTCCCTGCAGAAACTAACAAATTGGAGAATGAGAGTGACCTTAAAGGAGCAAGGGACAGGGTGGAAATGCTGTTGGCCACGTCCATATCTAGCCATCAAAGTGTCGTAACTTCAAGTACTCCAAGCTCGGTACTTTGTTACACACACACACACACACACACACACACACACACACACACCCCTGCAACAGGGATAGGAAATAGAGAGTTGGCTCAGCAGTTAAGATCACATACTACTCTCTCCCAGAGGAATGAAGCAGTTCTTAGCTCTCACATCAGGTAGCCCGCAACTGCTTCTGGGAATCTGACGCCCTCTTCTGGCCTCTAAAGGCACCTGCACTCTTGTGCACACGTACATACATAAAAATAAGACAGTTCTTTTTAAAAAGCACCAGACAGCTCACCCCTCCCCTAGCTTTAGACCTCAGCCATGGGTGGATCTCTTAAAGGAGCCTGATTTTGTTTTGCTGGTGTACATTGAGCGTGCATACCATGCCACTTGACTGCACACACGTGTGTGAAGTAAATACCAGAGTTAAGCTATCTATGACCTTCCTGTGTGGGAGAGCACCCAGCACCTACCAAAAGCCTGGGATTGGAAGGGCCGTTTAAAAAGAACAAGTGAGTTCTGCTTCTCTCTTTGGTCGACAGAGCTAAAGTGAACAGATATGGTGTTCCTGGGGACCCCATGTGGCTGAGACAAGCATAGCTTGGGAATCCCGTTCTGAAAAGGGCACAGAATGTTCCAAGCATGCGGATGTCCAGTATGGAGGTCCCAGCCTGCACCAGAGTCGGCCACTTTCCGCTATGAAGACCCCACAGGACAGGGCACAGACCACAGGTGCAGGCTCTGCAGTGTGAGCTGCCAGTCTGGGACACACAGCAGAGTCAGGGTACCTCCTCTGTCATGCTGGTGTACAACACACACCTTTTTTTTGCCACATAAAAACACATACCACAAAACAAATTCTCAGATGCAAAATGCTCACACTTCACTTACTGTCATTGTTGGAGCCCGTTTCCATAACACCATAGGGAGGAGCCAGAAGGCCGGCCATATACTGTCGGTATTTCTGCAAGACAAGATTGTACAGTCAGCACACAGGTATTTGCTTGCTTGAGGCATTCATTTATTTACATGTTAAAGAGCAGAAACCCTGGGTATCAGGAAACCTGAGTCTCTTATTTTTAGAGCCAGGAAGTGTGTTCTCTGGGACTCTGGGTTTAAACTAAAGATGCAGGGTTCAGCCTGAGGCTTCGTGGGTTGAGACTGGATGTGTCCCCTGCCCCAGGCAGGGCCCCACCCAGCCACTTCATTTGTGTGTTACGCGTTCGTTGGGAAGGAATGGCGGGGTTCTTACCTCTCCCCACCCTGTAAACACAGGCACCCGAGAACCAGTGTGAGTTGACAGGCTCAGACACAGGCACTGTGCCGCCTGCCTCCGAGGTGAATGCCTCTGAATCAAGCTCTTTCAAAGCCAAAAGAAACGCAGCAGCTCTTGGAACAGGTCTCTTTGAAAAGAGGCTGACTCGCTCCCATTTACCTCCCTCCTTTTACGCGGTACACCTGTCTGCTACGTGACCTCCAAAGCACTTTTGTTACATCGTCAAATAACATCATTTGGCTTAATTTAGATGCTCCTGAATTGTCTGCCCCTGGCTTTTGGTCCAGACATGCTCGGAAACTTGGGGCTCCACAATATATGTGATTAGCCTCAGGAGTCTTTGCTGCGTGGGAGGCGTAAGGGTTGGTGAGCATCGGGCTAGAAAGGAGGGGCAGTTACAAAGAGCGGAAGGTGAATGCTCTCAGGCAGTAAATGTGGCTTCCTCCCAGGCAGAATGAAAGCTGGGCAATTTCACCGATCGTGTGCTATCACGTATACTTATGGTTTATAATTACCGTGGCACACATCAATGTTCAACGGCATCAAAAGAAGCAGCACCCCATAATATGTGTCATACAAACGCCAGCAGAAAGACTTTCATCTGTAGCAATGGGCAGCTGGCAACATGTGGTACCCCAACCAACCATCTGGCCCATTTGGAAGGTTTGAACAGTGTTGGCATGGTACTTTCTCTAAAGAGCCTTCTAGTCAAGATATGACTAGCTCCTCCCACCCTACTTTTTCCTTCCAAATAGGAAGCAACTATACCAGCTTGTATGTGTGTGCCAACGTTAAGATGGTGGTTTTTCCCCATCTCTGAGCTGATCACTCGAAGATACCTACAAGACTAACATGTCACCCAGTATCGCTGTCTACCCCCTGACAACCTCCCAGTTCTGACTCTCTTCTTTCTTACACTGACATTTACCCTTCTCTTTCATGGGTTGGCACTCTGGGCATTTAGCTAACTTGTGTTCTACATGGAACAGTTTCAGAGAGGGCATAAGAGATCTGTTTTATCCCAAGAAGCTTTGTGACCCTCCTTCAACCTTTGGAGTTCTTCCTCTTGTTCTTTGCAGTTCTCTTATGAGCTTCTAAAAGAAATCATTCCTGCTCAGTTTAAGGGGCCAGTTTGTTTTGCCTAGAAGTGTTCTCTTGGGACTGATGGTGCTATTTTCCTCTGCACGTCAACGCCAATTCCCATGGACTCAGGAAGCACCACTGACCTTCCTCTAAGCCCAGAGCACCTGGTCTGTGGCTCGGCTCCCCAGCGCAAATCCCTGGGGCTTCTGTTTTGAGGACAGAAACCAGGGCAGCCTCTAGGGAAGACCATATGGGCTAAATTTAGAGATGCGTCTTTGGAGTTTTCACCATAGGAGTGTGGTGTAACAGGCACTGGGCACACCGAGAGAATAGGAGACAAGGATCCTTGTTCTTGTGATGCATCAAATTACTGAAACACGGGGCACAAGGACTTGTGCTTACTGTATTAACTGCCCATTGTCCATGGAGTTCCCATCCCAAGGCCAACAATGGACACCTTCAATCACGGACTGCACTAACCTCTATCTATACTGTTTTTACCCATTCACACATATATACAGGGAAGTTTAATTTAAAAATTGGGCACAGTAAGAGATTTATGGCAACTGATAATACAAGAGAATGATTCTACTAACTCACTGCAATAAATGTCAGATGAATATGGTCTCTTCTCATTCGTTCCCTCAAAATATGTCTTTGTACCCAAGTGGGACTATAATGGATGGGAGGTAAGTAAGACCATGGGATGTAACATCACAGGCAACTACCATACATATTTAACACTTGGCTGTTGATTTCTAGCACACATTTAAACAGACAAAACACCGTGTATTCACATACATGCAATCACCAACTGGTGGCTGATGTTATCTCTCTATGCATATAACTGCTTATCCTTTAGAATTCTTTGGGGTTCAATTTTAAATATCACACAAATTAATCAGTAAATATTTCAGTAGGAATTTATGAAGGATAAACGCTTAAACAAAATCGCAGCATTGTCCAATCTTCTTAAAAGTCCATAATACCCAGTTGATGTAAGAATTCTCATTTCTTTGTAAACGTCATCAGTGAATTGAATTTTAAAAGTAGTTTATTTAATAAGACAAGAACTATTTAATACTACAACAGCTTTTGGTCTTAAGTGAAGACTATAAAGGCAGGCTT
>NW_026067899.1:1409943-1469973 GCF_014885135.2 Alexandromys fortis
TATATGTAGAGTAAATGTTTTAAAAGGAGGAGGGGAGGGAGTGGGAACTGGGATTAGTATGTAAAATGAGAAAAGATTAGTTCCAAGGCTACAGAGAAACTCTGTCTTAGAAAAAAAAAAGCATTTGAAGTGGTGTGTGTGTGTGTGTGTGTGTAGAATAGGAAGAGATCCTGACATTATCCCCAACCTCCACTTGTGCCTGCATGGGTAGGCATGTATGCATGTACATGTGCACACAGGCGAACACTGCACAGACAAACATGGGCAGTCTAGAGCAGGGGTTCTCAACCTCCCTAGTGCTGTGACCCTTCCATACAGTTCCTCATGCTGTGCTGACCCCCCAACCATAACATTATTTTGTTGCTACTTCATAACTATAATTTTGCTACTGTGATGAATTGTAATATAAATATCTGATATGCAGGATGTCTGCTCTGTGGCCCATCCTTGGCGTCACTTCCAGGACAGGAGTGAAGAATCTTCCAGATCAACTGCCCATAGACAGATAAATCATCTCTAGCAATTTAGGTCAAGTTGGCTGCTAAGTATCCTCAAGTTCAGATGTCGTGGAGAGAGACAAGTTGTTCCCACTGTTTCCTGATCCAATTCCTGCCCATGCCCCACTGAATCTGTGACCATGAGAAAACAACTTTGGGTAGTCTCCACTACATTTGGTGCGGGTTAGGATACAGCAAGAGAAACCAAACCGGGAACTTGGTGTCTGACAGTGACGTTGTATTGTAACAGAGCATAAAATGTGTGACTTTGACCTGAGGACTGAAAAGCAGGAGGAAGCAGAGTGGGACTTAGAGGGCTGTGGCTTAAAGAGGAGGACGGTGGGGAAGGAGGAAAATCACCTTTTGTGATTCTCCGTAGCCAACAGAATGTAGCTGAGGTGATGCTGTGTGATTTACCTGGTTAGACCACAAGCACATGGTCTCTGGGGACCTGCGTGCTCCAAATGCTACCTCTTAGAAGCCACTGACCATGCTCTAAAAGCACCCACATTAAGGTGAGAGGCCACCTGGTAGTGGACAGTTCAACTGAGCTCAGTCTCTGTGGCATCCAAACTATGCCAGCTACCCTGACCTTCCAAGCTGATATCGAGACAGGGTGTAGCAGACAAGTAACCCTCCTGGGCCTTGTAGAACACCTGACTCAGAGAATCCACATGCAATAAAATGATAATTGTTTTATGCCAAGTAGGCTTGGTGGTGGCAACAACCCAAACACCAATTCACACACACACACATACACACACACACGCACGCACGCACGCACGCACACACACACTGCATCCTACGAGAAAGCAAATGCTTGCAGTTTTCAGTTCTGGCTTCCACAGTGCGTAGGCAGGGCTGTGGGGACCTGCTGACCCACTCCTCATGAGGTCTCTGTAGTTAGTGACCCTCCAAACAGTGTACAAATGTCACCAGTGTCTGTAAAGCCTGCGGTTATCGCCTGGATTGGAGGAGGGCATGAGATGGCTATTCTAGGCTTGCACAGAGACTGATGATAAACAAACAAGCAAGTTCTCTGTGCATCCAGGAATAGCTGAGAACCAAGAGATCTGTGCAGACTCAAGCCTGGAGCATCTCTGGCTGCGAAAACCCAGGCCATCCCTCTGCTAGTGGGATTGGCTCCCGGGAGCATTCAGCCTCAGAGTGCATGTGGCCCGGGGAGAAAGCAATAATGCCTCCGTGGGATGACAGGGTGAGGCATGGAGGAGGGAGTAGTCCCCTCGACTCTGACGTCCTCTAGAGGCTGCAAGAATTGAGAGACTGGATACTGGGATACCTTCTAATAGTGTTGTATGTGCCACAGAGATCAGCTGGGAAAGTAAGAGCAAGGTGACTGCATTGATAAACCTACACTGTACAGCAGTTCATATTTTTATATTTTGGTTGTGAGCCTAGCCTTTAATGGCTGAGCCGTCTCTCCAGCCCAACAGCTCATCTTCTTATATATTTAAAAAAACAACTGCTATTTTCTGAAAAATAAAATAAACCAAAGGTGGTGTGAAGGCCACACTTAATGAAGTTCACACGTCTACGTCAGTACTGGTCAGCACAAACCGGTGGGTATCAGTCTTCAGAGGTGACCCAGGAGGCCTTGATGGCTGTCATGGCCCCCTCAAACACACACACACACACACACACACACACACCAGCTCTTTGTCCCCATCTCCTTTGGAATCCTGGTTGACCTTTCCCCCCACAAACACTTTCTCTGGACCCCAATGCCCTAGGCCTCACTCAGGCGCTTTCTAAGGGGCCCCAGGTGCTTAGACAGGAACTATGCCACCAACCCAAGTCCTGAGAGGACAGGTGTCAGTAGAGGCCAAGCAGCAGCAGTGAGCTGAGGGAAGATGAGAGTCAGCTCTGAGGTGGAGAAGAAAGTGCCGAGCTCTGGTGTTACCCCAAACTCCTGCACGGTGGCCCTCAGAACATGGCCTTACGTATGACGTGTAACAGCCCAGGCTTTCTCCCATTCACAGCATCCTCCAGAAGGTCCTGCCTGGGCTGGAGGTAGGAGCACAGAGAATCAACACGGGCTCGGTAGGCTATCTGGAGACCCAGGGTGTCACTGTGTCTTTTCCCAAGAGGCACTGAGGGGTCTAGGGAATGCCCCTCCCGGTCTCTCAGAGAAGTTACAAAAGCAGCTCTTCAGATGAGAGTAAAGCCAGAAGAGCCACCAAGGGTTCTAGGAGAGCAGACACTGGAAGAGTAGCTCATCAGCGGGGCCCCTGCAGACATGTCCTCCAGCTCGAGTCTCATCAGTAAGATGCATGCTGAGTCGGATCTGGGGTGTCTCAGCTTTGTTCCACACAGTTGGGGGTGTCGACAGAACCCTGAAGGGAGACGTATCGTGCAAACACAACTTTCAAGGCCTGTGGGAAGGCGAGCCTCTTTACTCTCACTGATTTCATAAATTACAGCTTTAAGTGCAATTTCATTTTTAAAAATGCCGTTGGTTCCTAAAAAAAAAAAATTGAAGGTTTCCGAATCATGATTAAAGAAATCTCTAGATGTCTCACTAGATTGCTGTCACTCAAGCTCCTCCACAAGGCATCAACAAAGCCAGGTTTAAGATTGACTAGGCAATATTCCCCGTGGTTCTGCTCTCCCTAATAGAGACTTCCACGGCCATGGACGGATGGTGTGCTCTGTCACCGAGAAGCTCTTCCAACAACAAAAAGGCACTAATAGGGGCTGAGACGGAGGGATCATGAAACAGAAGCCAGTCTGGGTGACATAGTGAGTTCCAGGTTCAATCAAACAAGGGGATGGGGTAGAGAGCAGAGGTGGAGCCCTTGGCTAGTGTGCCTGAGGCCCTGGAGCTGATGCCTTGCTCTGCAGGAGGTGGAAGCTGATTCCCAAGGCTGTTGAGATGTGCAATCCACACAGCAACATTGACCTTCTCCAGCTCAGGAGAGAAGCTCCCCAGAGTGGCACCCAGCAAGGCAGGAGGGAGTAGAGAAGGACAAACAGCGGCTCCTCCTGGAGTTTCAATTCTATCCCACGTCAAGCAGTTGAAAGGATTACTTTTATACTTTTATATTATGGAGTAGAAAGATACATTTGCATAAATTTTAAAGATTAAAGCAGGCGACTTCAAAGAAATTCTGAACTGGCTGCTGGCTACTTCTAGCTACAAAGGGTCTAGACCCCAGGCATTGTGTATTGATTTCCTCTGCTTTCAGGAACTTCAGTGGAAAAAACCAAGGACCTCTGATGTTGGGGAAAGCAGCCAGACTTTGGCATCACGTACGCCTGCAGCCTTAATTCTGACTCTGCCAAAAGCTACCTGTGTAGGCTTGAAGACACTCAACCCAATCTCCCAGATAAGAAACTTGGGCAGTTATACCCAACTTTCAGACCCTTGTGAGATAAAGAGATAAAATCTATAGAAGTACCCAGTACATACTAGGCACCTAGTTAGTGGATACTGAAAATAAAAAAATAATACTGAAAGTAACAATAAAGCAAGGCTGAGTCAAGATAACTGTAGTATATTTGAATTCTGTCATCTAATCATCAAAGCTTTGGGAAAGGTCACTTTCTACATCACATTACTGAGGCTGTGACAGGCACACTGTATAAAGACTATAGTAAACCTGTGATTCTGTGTGCTAAACAGAGCTATGGAAACATTAAGAACCTAAATCATAGGCTTAAAAAAATCAGAGAAATATAATCTAAAATATTGCTAATTTGCAATTGTCTTAAGCACATAGCTTAACTCATAGAGCTTTAAAAATAATTCCACAATGTAATGGTACACATCTGTACTGCCAGCATTTGGGAAACAGAGGCAGAAGGATCATGAGTTCAAAGCCAGCCTTTACTACATAACAAGTTCAAGACCTGTCTGGGCTAAGTGAGGTCTTACCTCAAAAGAAAACACCAAAAACAATTCATAATCTACTACCTACTTTGTATCCACGTAACAAACTGGTCTCGGGAAGAGACAGCAGGCTTCATGGTGATGGGAAAAAGGAAGAACACAGAAATACAAGTGTCAGTACAACTGCCTCATGATGGCCCTGATGGAAGAAGGCCTCCAAGCTGGGTCTCTTAAAGAAGCTAAAAGGTCACTGTTAAACCAACCCACTCGAAATACCAACGATCCCCAAGATGCTGGCCAGTATGGGTGGGTTCCCTAAGTGCCAGCAACCGAAAGCAGAATGGCCACTTCTAAGCACTCACTGACTAAGTCTCACTCCCCAGAACATGGTCACTTTAACACGGAAGGCAGAGATAGTAAGTACGCTTTCCTTCCCACAGTGCTCGCTGACTGACGCCTGCTCCACCAAGACTAGGAAAGCCCAGCGGAGTCTGTGAAGAACTGGGAAGTCTCACACAGGATCCCACCACCCGGGACAGCCATACTAGAAAGTCCCAGAGAAGGCTGAAGCCATGGCTGGGAAGCCATGGGAAGGGGTGTGACAGTTTCGATTTAGACATCAGGAAAACGACACTGAATCAGGAATGAGGGTCAATGAGCAGGAAGAGGCGGGTCGAGAATGAACCAAGGCCAGCAGGGTAGAGGGCAAGGATACAGAGATGGGGAAGAGGCTTCAGCATGCAGGGTCTCACAGGTCATGGTTAGGATGTGGGCCACTGCCACAGTGTAAGGGGAAGCATTCGGATGGAGAAGTGGGAAGAGCACATGCGTGTTCTCAGAGCGTCCTGGCAGCTGTGAGAATGGTTTTGATAAGAACATAGGAAGGCCCTGTGTACCTGAGGGCAGGCCTGGATGTGGCGCAACCAAGGAGCCACGGGAGCTGTCTGGAATGAGGGAAGAGGGAGGGGTGTGGTGGAGGGGGTGGATGGAGATGAGGACATGTGTTCCTAAAAGCAGGGGTGAGGCCACCTCACCTGCTTTCTGTGGACAATTTGTGGTTGGAATGCAACAGCCCTGTGTCTTTAAGCTAGCTGGAAGGTTGGGGGGCGCTTCAGAGGGCTCCCCGGGACAAGTAATTTAAGTCCGTGCTCAGTGTCCTCTAGCCTTTAATTGACTGAGGTCTCTGTTTGCAGAACTCAAGCCGGGAGCACGGTGCACACAGTAGGTCAGTGCTACTGTGTTGAAAGTCACCTAACAGTTTGTTCTGGCGTGGTGACTGCATGGCAAACTATGATCACAGTAGGGCTGAATCCAACGTGGCCCAGCCAACACCCAAGTACAGCTGTGAATGAGGAAGCAATTAGCAATTGCCTCCTTGGTTGTGGGAGACAGCTGACATTTTATTTAACTATGTAAACCCTCAAAAGGTGGTGGATCTCACATAGGGTTCTTCCAAATGAAAACGAATGTATAAAACCCCATTTCTATACTAAAACAATGTGTGTTTGTTTTTATTTTTATGTGTATAAATGTTTAGGCTGCGTGTGTATAAGTGCACGGACGGCAGGGGAGGCCAGAAGGGGGTGTCGGATCCCCTGGAACTGGAGTCACAGAAGGTCGTGAGATGCCATGGCAAAAGCAGTCAGTGCTCTTAACCTCTAAGCCATCTCTCCAGCCCCTTATCAAATTAACAATAATATCAGCAATACAAACCATGAACATGGAAATTCCAAAATAAATGTGCTTCAGTATTGGTAATACAGACTCTGGAGGACCCTGCAGAGGAAACTACCCATGGTGGGTTTCTTGCTGTACAACTGCACAGAGGGCGGATAGCGGGAAGAGAGCTCAGCAGAGGAGATCAGGTCCAGGGTCAAGAAGACCTCACTGGTGCATCTAGCTCAGAAGCCTCTTACCACTGGGGGATGGGCACTGCCCTCGGCTCGGCTTGCTTTCTCCAGAAACATTCATCTTCTTCTCACCCTTCCTCCTTAACCCCCAGCCTGCCCGTGAGTCCCAGTGGGCACGTGACATCCGCGCCGAACAACCGGTCACATATGCATACACTAAACGAGGACACTGACGGATGGTTTGTCCCCTCAGCCACCCAGAGTGTATAATGTAGCCCCATAATTCTTCTCTTTTCAAACACTTCCACTCCGAGGCATCTCAGCCTGCCCAGCCTTCCCCCCCCATCACCCCCTGCTGTTGGTTAGGCTGACTTTATTCACGTGCCTACATTGGTTCTATTTATTTTTGTTTTATGTGTATGTTACAAGCTCCAGTGAGCAAACCTGAGAGAGCTTTGTCAAGATAAGCACCATGTATTTATTGTGCATTTCTATGCAGCCAGGGCTTGAGAGGCCCAGGCACTGTGGGGTATGGAAATGCTCGAATTCTTTACGCAGATCTTGGGTCCTGTCATCTCTCTCTACTCCGGGTCATCTGCACCGCCCTCTCGGCACGGGGTTCTTATTGGCTGCCCACAGTCTGGACTGTCTGATATCCCTCTAAGTCTCAGTGGCAGATTAGGTCCCACTTCACCTGGCGTGACCACTAAGAGGACCAATAACGAAAGTGACGCTTTAGCCAGCTGGAAACTGTATGGAAGAGAACGCTAAAATGTCTCGTGTTTGAAGAGGTGGCATGTGACAGTGGACAAGGCTGAGCGAGTTGTGAGGACATGGCTTTAAGATTCAGGAGACTGCAACCTCCAGTTCCAGCTACGTATGTCTCTGTTGGTGCTGACAAGACTTGGGAACCTGCCCTCTGTCCTACCTGTCTGTCCTTCCCCTTATAGCTCCCCAGCCTTCTCCCGGCCACTCCTTTCCAAGCACATTGACTTCTTTAGACCTCAATACACGGGGTCTCCTGCAGGAATGTACTCTCCCACACTCCACCTTGCTAGTATGTCATTGAGCTTGCTTCTTGGAGTGGCTGTCCCCGGTCCCCTAGTCTACATGAGACTCTATTGTCTTAGCATCGCCTCCAACATTAATATGACCATCATTTACTGTATCCAAACATGTGCTGCTCCATTACAAGCTAACAGAGGGCAGAGACCTTGCTAGATTCACCTTCACTATGTGCCTAGAGTCCAGCAGATGTTATTACTGTGGCACCCCTCACTAGGATGGAGGGACTGAGGGAGGTCACTGAGGGTCCTCATGGCTCTGGCACACAATAAACATTAATTCCTACTTCCTCTGCATCATTTTTTTTTTCTGAACCAGTTCTGCCAAAGGCCTCGTTTTCATTTAAAAGAACTATTGCTTGAAATAAAAAGAAGCCCAAATGCATGAAGATCCATTGTAGAATAATCTTTTGGGGCTCTGTGAAGACGTGTCTCTCTGATTAGTTTAATAAAAAGCTAAACGGCCAATAGCTAGGCAGGATTTTTGAGGCACAGAGGATGCCAAGAGAGGGGGAACAAGCAAGACAGCAGAAGGAAAGGTAAAAACCACGAGTCATGAGACAGCACATAGTTGTTACACACATGTAGTAGCACATAGAACTGTGTTCATTTAAGTTAGAAGAGCTAATTAGAAAAGACTAAGCTATCAGTTGAGCTTTCATAATTAATATGCTTCCATGTTGTGATTTGGGAGCTGGCTGGTGGGATGGAGAAAGCCCTGCAACCAAAGACTAGTGATCTGGGTTAGAGATCACGTGATGTCGTGCCTGAGTATCTCCATGGTGTTTGTTCTTTATGAATGAGCTTCCTGCTTTCAGGCAGGGACAGAGGAAGCAAGGTGATTGGTTGATGCGGATAAAAACAAAACCTGATGTAGAATTCCCCTTTGTATGCTGTGATTACCATTTATTAATAAAGGAACTGCTTTTTGTCTATAGCAGAGCTATAGGGAAACAGAGCTAGGCGGGGAAAACTAAACTGAATGCTGAGAGAAAGGAGGTGGAATCAGAGCGAAGTCATGTAGCCCTGTTGGAGACAGATGCCGGAACCTTGCTGGTAGGCCACAAGCCTCATGGTAAAATATAAAATAATGGAGATGTGTTAATTCTAGATGGAAGAACTAGCTAGCAATACACTTAAGTAATTGGCCAGTTTCTGTGTGATTATTTCGGGGCTAAGTGGCCGGGAACCAATAAGCAACCTCTCTCCCTCCAACAAAAACCTAAGCTTAATTTACCCCAAATCTGTGAATGTTGTCAGGTGTGATGGCTCAGCAGCAAGGGTGCTTGTCAGGCAAGAGAGAGACATAGAACCAGTGTAAAGACTGTGGGTGAGAAGTGACTTCCGGAAGTTGTCCTCTGACCTCTACACAAATGCTGGCCACACACACCCTAATAATATTTACAAAAGTCTGATACTTATTTATGAATACTTATTTGTAACTTAAAAGGAAGTCCGGAGGGCAAGAGAGAGAGCAGAGCCGCCAAAATATATTCATGGAATTTTAGAGAACCCACGTATAATTTCCATTTTAGTCTCGAAAACAAGATAGCGGGGTACAAATTCAATTCTGATACAAACTGATAAACACACACGTCACCTCCTAACTCCCTTTACCCGACAGCCGCATCTCTTTCCCGGCAGTGTGTTGTCACTACGCAGACTAGCAGCAGAGCTCTTGTAAATTCGGTAAAAAGGCCTTCACATAACGGATGTAAAGAACCAAGTGACTGTCAGAGGCGAAATGAACTTTACTCAAATTTGGTTTAAATGAAAACTCCAATCTCTGGCAGTTTGAAAACGATAAGACAAACTACAGAACATGACGGGGGATGGTTGGTGACTTGTGTTTCACGGAACCCAGTTTGTTTGAAACTGGCTAGGAGCTCGTTGGTGCTTATATAATATCACCGAACCAACTTGTGGCTTTCTTTCCCTGGCCATTTTTAACATTTCATTTTGTTCTGGATGAGCTGCCCATGCTTACCTTGAACTTGCATCATTGCCCAAGATAGACTTAATTAGCAATCCTCTCGCCTCAGCCTCCCAAGTGGTTTTTGTTCTTCTCCATGAACCCATGTCTTCCAGTCTCCCCGAGCATTCCAGGGTCACCCTTGGCCATCTGTCCTCTAGATAAGACCCGAGTTGGCTGCCCATCTTTGCCACTGTCATTTTGATCGCTGGCCACTGCCCTCGGTTCTCTGGGAAACACGTTTTAGATTCCTTGTATTCTTGTATGGGCTATATTAAGGTCCAAGGGTCCCATTTATCCAACGCCCTGTGTGCCGAGAGCCAGAGTCTATTTTGTGCAGACAATCAGATTGCTGATGCAGTTCAGAAACTTAACTTCAAATGTTAATGCTCCAGTCAGGAAACAGACACTGGGCCTCCCTGTACATTGGTTCCATAGCACCAGAAGGAGAGATGTGAGCTTTCCACCAGCCAACACAAACGAGGCAGTGTGATCCGGGGATACCATGCTTATGCGTGTTGCTCAACACTGGCAACCGTGGGTATTCTTGACTTTATAGCAACTTAAATAAAAGTCCTACTAATAGGCATAAAGTGATATCTAAACCTTGCAGGAAAGCTGTGGAACAATCTGAAGAGGACAAAACTTTAGGCAGTAGAGAATGACCTTACTAAAATTTTCTTAGAGCCGGGCAGTGGTGACACACACATTTAATCCCAGCACTCAGGAGGCAGAGGCAGGCAGAGCTCTATGAGTTCGAGGCCAGCCTGGTCCACAGAGCTAGTTGCGGGACAGTCAGGGCAACACGGAGAAAAACAAACCAAGATTTTTTTTTTCCCTAGAAGGTTTGCCCATCTCCTTTCCACCCACATACACAGCACACAGCTGACCTGGACAAAGAGGCTACTCTCTAATCAGTGAACACGGCAGGAGCTGACAGTCCCAGATGTGGTGACAGCCCATGAGATGGGAGCCTGGAGAAGGAGCCTGATCCTAGACTGCAGGGCCTTAGAGAATCTAGCTGGGCTTTCTCTGCTCACCCATGGTCCCATAAATGATGGCATTCTAGCGTGTCCTCTCTGCTGATCAAAGCCAGCTGGTCTAGTCTGCCCGCACCCAAGGAACTGGGACGGCTGGCTGCCCAAAGGCCTTCCCACTTCAGCTAGGAGTGAGTGTGAGGCACTGGCCAGAGGCAGGAGTTTAGAGACGAGGAAGAAAGCTGAGCGGTATTTAGCCCATCCAATCGGGGCCTGCAGGGTGAGGAGAGAGGTGCGCCCGAAGCAAGCTACGGTAGTTAGAGCAGTGACGGGGTGGGGTATTCCTGAGTGAGAGCTGGCGGCTGTAGAAGTGGATGAGATTCCTTCCTAGGGTGAGGGGTTCAGTGGCATGCCAGATTCCTCCTGTTTCTCCTGCCCTGCTCTGGCTTTGCCTGCCTCAGGTCTGGCTCCCCCCCCCCCCCATATTTGCCAGGCTCTCCTTCCTTTCAGACTTCGGCTCCTACTTTGAGAATCCTGATATCCAGAGCCTCCGATCTACCTAGTACCCACATCTGTCTTCTTAACTCATCCCGCTTCCAGCTGTTGGGTCTCCCATTGTCCCTAAGACAGGCAAGAGTTCACTCAGCTATGTGCAGGTAGAGCGGTAAAGAGGGTCACGGTGCCAAACAGCACTGGCTCTGTTCCCCTAGGCAGTCACATGGGAATCTCTCGCCCTAAACCTGGTTATGTTGGAGCCCAGGTTTTCCCACCTTGGAGCCCGTGAGAGAGTCCTTGGCAAGCTATAAAATAGTGTACATGAATGGAGTTGCTGTACCAAGATGCTAAGGCGTAGGCAGAGTGGCAGTTCCAAAGACCAGAACCCACACTTGGAGGCATCCGGATGACCAGTCCCTTTATTTCAACTGACGGAATTACCCAAATCTGAATTCCCGGGGAACACTAGCTCAGGTGCAAGGTGTCCTTCTGTGATCAACTTGTGGTGGTTGACAGCTGTACGTCGCACTACGATTTAGAAACCATCCAACGGTGAACTGTAAGTAGGTAGACTGTGTGATGTATGACTCACGCCT
The DNA here is from genome assembly GCF_014885135.2 of Alexandromys fortis. Classification (NCBI taxonomy): domain Eukaryota; kingdom Metazoa; phylum Chordata; class Mammalia; order Rodentia; family Cricetidae; genus Alexandromys; species Alexandromys fortis. The sequence goes on from NW_026067899.1 coordinate 1,421,245, forward strand.
CAGTCAAAAGCAGAGACGACGCTACGCGGACCTCAGGACATGAACCAGAGTAGCCTCATTTCTGTCCGAGGGAGGGACAGAAGAAGATGGGGAACACCTTGTCCTGGGAATTCTGAGTGGGCTCTGAATTTACCTGTGTGGGGCCAGCCCTGAGCTGCCTGCGGGGGGGGGGGAGTGTCGTGTGGCATGGGAACTTACGTGTGTATGTTCCCCGGTGCCTGCATCATACAGAGCCGTGCAGGCTATTTTCAGCTTTTGATTTTTCCAAACAAAAGGAGAAAACAAGCCCATAAAGCCCAACAGTGAACTGACAAGCAACTTTGCATATATATAGAATTTCCAGGCAATAAAGCATGTGCTCCAACAAGCGTGCCTTTGTTTAGGGGGAAACTGTGCTTTGCGTTCCCACAATGCCCTCGTCCAAGCCCAGTGTGCCCTCCTAATTTAAATTAGTCTTTCAACTGTAGGAGCATTCTAAAAGAAACTGAATTTCCACAGTATCCATTCATGGAACTTAACTAAAACTTGAGGTTTTTCTTATTTTTTTTTTAAACAGGGGGTGGGCGGTGCAAACCCACAATCCAGTAAGTTTTTCTGCTTTGCACAATCCTAAGAAAAATCATTTCCTGGATATCTATAAATATTATTTTGATGTGTAAATGGCCTTAAATAGCTGTTTATGGAAAACCAACAATACTGTAAGACTGCAAAGAAGCCCGCCTAATATAAAATGAGAGTGATAGAATTAAACACAAATTGCACAATTATATTCTAATTTCTAGATTATAATTCAGTGTGTCATAATGATGTATCCCAAAAATTATGCTATCAAAAAAAGATTTTTAAAAAGAACCTATTAAGATACTCTTCTTGTGAATCTTAAAGTGGTTCCTTCATCAGCTGGGTAAGTTCATTCTGCTGTCAGAATAAGGACAATTCAAAGGAAAGCCCTCCAGGGAAGGCTGACAGCCTCCCAGCTCCAGTAGGTTTTGCCTTCCTGTGAGATTCCCCACCTTTGTGGACAGTAGTCATCTAGCAGAAAAGTAAGTTGTTTTTAACCCTTAAGACTTGAGTTTGGGGCCTGGGGTCTGGCTGGTGCTTGAGAGCCCTGCTTGCTCCTCCAGAGGACAAATATCATCTCCTCTCTGTCACGTCTCCTGGGGATTCCAGCTCCAAGGAATCTTCTGGCCCCCCGGGGCGCCCGCTTCCACAGGACACACACTCACTCAGACCCATGTGCACATATTTGTGAATAAAAATAAAAGTTTTGATTCTAAGATCTCCATCACTGGCAGGGCGGTGGTGGTGCACACCTTTAATCCTAGACGTCAGGAGACAGAGGCAGGAGGATCTCTGTAAGTTCAAGGCCAGCCTGGTCTACAAGAGCTAGCTCTAGGACAGCCAGGGCTACATAGAGAAACTGTATCTCAGAAAAAAAAAAGAAAAAAAGGAAAAAGATCTCCGTCACTGATGTATGATCCCACTGTGGTGCAATCCCAGATAAGCCTCCATTTTCACTATGCTCTTCTGACCTGAAGCTGTGGTGTGCCGATCGCAAGACAATGGGGGTGTAGAAGCAAACATGAAAGACTGTGCTGACAGAGCTCATGCTGGAAAGGGAAACATTTGGAAACGGCTCTGGAGAAAACTCTAGCAACAGGTATTGTTTGATACTTGCTTTTAATCCTTCTTTTCCCCAGATTCCTTCCTTCTCAGATACCAAACTTAGATATGCATTTCTGAGCACCTATACATGGATTGAGTGTGTCTTTAAAAGTCCTATGCAGACGGCTGGGCAGTGGTGGCGCACACCTTTAATCCCAGCACTCGGGAGGCAGAGGCAGGCGGATCTCTGTGAGTTCAAGACCAGCCTGGTCTACAGAGCTAGTTCCAGGACAGGCTCCAAAGCCACAGAGAAACCCTGTCTTGAAAAACCAAAAAAAAAAAAAAAAAGTCCTATGCATCAGAAAACGCCTTCCCCAGGTCATCCACGTGGAGGATCAAGACTACAGAGGCCACGCGTGAGTAGATTCGGGTCACTGTGGCCAGAATGGGCTTGTTCTGAAGGCAAGCTGTGCCCTCTTACTCTGCCTTGCCCATGTGAGATATCACGCCACATCACTAGATAAGGCCACTCCACTTTGGATCTCTCAGCCTCCCGAGCTGTGAGCCAAGTTCATTTCTAGTCCTTATAAATTACCCCATCGGTAATATTCCAATACAGTAGCATCGCAGTGACTAAGATAATGCGCTCAGTGATTGGAACAGTATTTGTAGATAAAACACAAAACTCCACATTTGACCATCTCAGAAAACCAAATCAGAAATAGAACAGCTTAGATAGATAGATGATAGATAGATAGATGATAGAGAGATAGATGATAGATAGATAGATGATAGATAGATAGATGATAGATAGATAGATAGGTAGATAGATAGATAGATAGATAGATAGATAGATAGATAGAACTCCAATAGGCACCTGAGAACAATCGCCACAAAATGTGCCCTGTGGCATGTTTGTTTGGCATATTCATCTTATTTCAAAGTCCTCAATCCTCAGATAAGGGGGCTGAACGGGGAGAGAAAAAATCCTGGCTCCCGGGAAATGTGTGCTGGCCCTACTTTCGAGCAATAGTTACCAATGGTAAGTTCCACAAAGTCAATGTTTTAGCTAATCACTACAGTTCATATTCTTAAGAAAAAAAAAAAAAAAACACCCACAAGAATGGCTCACAACAGGACAGGGAATTAAGAGTCCTGAAAGCAGAATCCAGCTGCTGTCCAAGGAGGACTGAAAACAAAGAAGAAGAGAAAACATAAAAGAGGAGCAGTTACAGGATGCTTCCCAGGGAGCATTCAAAACAGGCGGAAAGTCACAGGAGCCTCCACTGCCCGCCCTCGTCCCTGGCATCCCAGAAGCCCTGAAGAGCTCTCCAAAGAAAACCCAAACACAGGTCTTCTGTTTGGCGCTCTTTGAAGAGGCTCAATAGACAAAGCGCTAAGTGGCCAGCAAGCATGAAGAGCTCAAAACAGCTCAAACCCGGCGTTGCGACAGTATTCCATGACGTGCACGGCCACCTGCAAGGCCAAAACAGTGCAGGCGCTGGTGGTTGTGTGACGATTTCACAGGGTTGGTGTGATCTGGAACGGGGAACAGACAGCAAGGCAGAGAGACCCTCCCGATGAGCTCGGCACACCCCAGAAGCAAAGGCACATCTTGACACACTCCTCACAGTCACGGGTCAGCTTTCTCTTCTCATTACGTCCTAGCTCTATGGTCTCCACTCCTATTCACAGTGCATGAATGGGACCTTCTCTCCCACTCCAGTGGAGTTGCTTCCACTTACTTCCAAAACGCACGCTCATTTAAAAAAAGAAAAGAAAAGAAAGCTCTGCTACTCTCTCCCACCAAATCCTTTCCCCTAGAGTGAAAAGAGAAGGAAAGAAAGAGAGGACCTAGAATTACAACTTTGAGAAAGATCACCTCTGGCTTTCTACTCTACACCTTGCAATAAATGGGAATTTAGATTTTCAAAGTTCTCACAGGAAACCAGTATCGCTTTAGTGCCAAGAGCCCAGCATCTTGGGCCAGTGAAGGACGATCGTGGGTGACTTTTCTCACAAGCAAGCACCGTGACGAAGCTAAAGTGGCATTGGGAAACCCTATGGACAGCAGAGCTGTCCACAAGGGTCACTGACCTTGAATACTCTTTGGGGACCAGGTTACACCAAACAGGGGCAGAGCAGGAAAGACGGGAAATATGAGTGGTCTCGGGCAACGGATCTTCCTAAAACCGTAGAACCAACAATACTGCACATTGTACTCTTGTTACTGCCCAGCCCCCAACTCCATGCAGTTTGCTCAACTATTCTAAAAGTAAACCCTGACGACTGGCGGTTCTTTCCCACGATGCACACACTGCACACACAGAGTGGGCTGCCCTGACTTTGTATGTCTGTCAACCAATGAAGAGGAGGTCTTAACGGAGCGTAGGTCTTCATGGAGAGTGGTGGGTTTTAAAAAGATTTTCCTAGCAGCATCTTTCCAAAGGGCTTGGGAAGAATTGTGTACTGGTCTGCACCCAAAGGCTCTCACTGTGACAATGTCAACCCCACTATGCCATTGAGTGGGACCAATTTTAGGATGAGTTCACTTCTGTTTACAGCACAGGGCCTTGGACACGCTAGACAAAGACTACCATCAAGTTATCCTCACCTCAGCCTTTGGAGGTGAATTTGAAAGTGAGAGTTAGCTGCCCATAGATGCCTAGATCAGGACAGGAGGTGCTTCAGTACCAACTAAACAGTTTTCCATAAGGAGCTAAATACTGACATTATGTCAGGACTTTTGGGCAACCCTGGATCTCTAACTTCTAAAAAAGACAAAGTTCATACTTAATAAATTCATTGTCAGTATGACCGTGGCTAATATTCTATGGCTCTAAGGCCCTGGCTAAATCAAAAGACTAATTTTTTAAAATATGAGATTAAAAATGTAATCTTATGAAGAAGAGCAGGGCCAAGAATCCCGAGTCTCCAGCCTTGAGCTCAGCACCTGTAGCTGAGAACAGCGGCCTTCGGATGGGCAGAGGTTAGCCGTTACTGGGCCCATGACTTCTCTATGCTCCATCTCTCTTCACCACCTGCCACAAAGGACGTCCATGTGTGGTATCAGCTCAGGATTCACCAGTGTCTTCAAACTCTGTTCCATTGCCCGCAGCTCCCCCCAAGGACTGAGTCACGTCACCCTCCCCCCGTCTTTGCTCAGTTTTCTGCTTCCAGGTGATGTCCTTCACCCTGCTGACCACAGATGGCCATTTACACTGCGTCCTCACCGTACTCGGGCCCAGAGCGCCGGCATCGCCTCTCTCTAGTACACAGCACACTTTTAGACCTGAACCGCTCCTCGTTTCTCTTTCTTAGACTCGCCTGTAACACGGCGCCTGAGAAAAGGGGGCAGCCTTTACAAACATTTGCTGCATAAATCAATAGGAGATGAGAGGTCATAAATATTTGTGAAGGTTTTCAACAGGACAAACATTCCTGAATTTCCGGTTTCCTCTTCTCTGAGATCGGTCTGCAAGCAAGCCTGTAGAGCATTTCTTAATTAGTGATTGATTGGTGAAGGCCGGGGCCATTGTGGGTGGTGCCACCCCTAGGCTGAGAAGAGTGGGGGGCAAACCAGTAAGCAGCTCCCCTCCATGGCCTCTACATCAGTTCCTGCCTCCGGGTCCTACCCTGTTTGCGGTCCTGCCCTGACTTCCTTCTATGATGGACTATATGACATGGATGTTTGTGTCCAATAAACCCTTTCCTCTTCCACTTGCTTTTGGTCATGGTGTTCATCACAGAAACAGTGACCCTAATTAAGACAGAAACTGATATCAGGATTGTGGGGGATTGCTGTAACAGACCTGACCGTGTGTTTTGGGGAGGATTTTTAGAAGGAATTTGAACTCTGGGCTAGAAAAGCCATTGATTCTTTGAAGCCTGGTGAGCTCTCTGTGGGAGCCTGGAAGAAAGCACTGAGAGCAAATGATGGGGGCCTGGCTTGGGAAGTTCAGAGGGAAGTTTGAAAACTCCAGCAGGGGCGTTTGCCATTTTGAATTAAGAATCTGTGGTTCTGAGAGTGAAGAATCAGCTATTATTAACCAGGCACCAGCACCGCTAAAATGAACGGAGCCCTTGATTTCCTGGGACAATTGATGCCGGCCTGTTGGAACTGAGAAATTACCTCAGATTAAGAAGAGACCAGCATCATCAACTTGAAATCTTCTAGGAAGCGTTCCCTCAGAGCTCAGCACACACAAGCTGTGTTCCAGAGGTGGCCAAGTGTGGACCTCATGCTGCCAGCTGAACTCAGTACTGTGAGAGTCACCCAGGAGGTATGGATTTTGAAGGCGTGAAGGTCATGGAGAGCAGCTGAGGCTGGCTGTGTGGCAGGTCTGGAGTCCCTGAAGAGAGCCCAGGAGAAGCTATCGGGGAAAGCGCAGCACAGTTGCTGCAAGAGACCCCGGAATTCTGGAGATGCCAGTACCTTAGCATGACTGACCACCAAGAACAACACCGGAATTTGGTTTGGCTTTGGTTTGTTTATGACTATACCCTGGTTCTTCCTTCTTGAAAGAAGAAAGTCTTTAGCTAACTTTTATTTTACAGGAGCCCACGGTTGAGAGACTTCGGATTTTCAAAAAGACTTAAAATGTTTGGATTTGTAAGGTTTGAGGGAGTTTTTTGAGTGTGAAAATGTTCTGTACTGTGATGTCAACATTCATGTGTGATCTTAGGGATGAATAAGAAAGGAAAGGTTGTGGCTTAATCGTGACATGTTGGTATGTCAAGTTGACAAGGGGTCGATTAGGCTGGGTATTTTTCTGACAACTTGTCACAAGCTATTGTCATCTGAGAACAGGGAACCTCAACAGAGAAAAAGCCTCAAGAAGATAGGGATGTGGGCAAGCCTGTAGGGCATTTTCTTAATTAGTGATTGATGGGGGAGGGCCCAGCCCACTGTGGGAGGGGCCACTCCTGGGCTGGTGGTCCTGGGTTGTATAAGAAAGCAGGCTGAGTACGCCATGATGAGTAAGCCCTCCACGGCCCCTGCATCAGCTCCTGCCTCTGGGATCCTGCCCGGTTTGAGTTCCTGTCCTGACTTCCTTCAGCGTTGAAGGTAAGTGTAAGGAAATAAACCCTTATGTCCTGAACTTGCTTGGGTCGTGGCATCTTATCACAGCAATGGGAACCCTGACGAAGACCAGAGGAGTCTCCTGCCACTGACAGTAAACCCGCTGTAACTCAGCCCTCTCGAAATCAGCTTAGTGAAGCTCCCGGTGTTCACAGTTACTGGAAATCTCTATGCCGATTGGGGAAAGGATGGACTACCTCTCTTCCTGACGTTTTCCTAGCTGAACTTGCGTCCTCACTGCTCACTTGGTAAGAAAGTCGGATGCCCACTCATTTCTCCTTGCCACACACGCACCCTCAGTCCACGCTCTCAGCTGCCTCTAATCCCACCTCGCAGAACAAACGACCATGAATCTGGCTCTCTGTGTTTTGTGATTAGACTTACTGTCCCATCAAGCATCTTAGTACTTAGTACTGGCCCAGAATTCTGAGAGAAACAGATGTCAGGGCAGTGAGGTGAGAAAAGGGGCCATAAAAGCAGAAACTCATCAGGAAAAAATGTCTTTTAAAAAAGGAGTGCCAAGGAGACAGCTCTGTGGGGAAAGTGCCTGCTGCCCACGCACAAAGTTCGGATCTCTGGAACCTTCAGAAAAAGCTGGGCGTAGCTCAGCACTGGTAGGTGGAGCCGGGAGGATCCTGGGAGTTCCCTGACAAGCCAGTCTAGACAACCGGGGAACTCCAGGATGAGTGAGAAACCAGTGTCAAGGAAATAAAGCAGAAGATGTCAGGGAGGACGCCTGGCCTTGGTCTTTGGTCTCCACGTGCATACACACACACCCAGGCGAGCACAGCAAAAACACATGTGCACACGTGAGTAGAACACATACTTACAAAAAGAAAAAGAAAGGTGGAAGACAAGAGATAAAAGGAAACAAACTACATAGTTAGGGCTTGAGAGAAGTCAGGAGACACTGAGAGACCTCCCAAGCTAGCATCTGACAGAAGTTGCAGTCACGCATGTAAAGAATAGGCCGGCACCAGTCTTGGGACTCATAAGGAAGAAACAATCAATCAGACCCAGCTTCTGGGGTGTGGGACCTGCAACTTGTGCAGTAGCCATCGGAGGGCGCTGGTCCTGGCTGACTGCCGTGCTTCTGCTGTCCTGGGGTTCGTAATAATTTCTCAGCAAAGAGTCCCATGTTTTCATTTCCACTGCTGATTCTCAAAGGATAGAAATCGCGGGATAAGACATTTCCTGTGGCGTTTGGTATCTCGGCGTGGAAGGAGTGACTTGAAGGGGTTTTCTTCACACGCCCCCTCCCTGTTTCTCACGGGGTATTTGCCAGCTGCCTCTCTTGACTTAAAGATGCTAGAGAGACTTGCTGGGTGGAGGAAGGAATCAGTAACCTGATGTTGAGTGCGGAGAGCAGGAAGCAGCGCTCAACGAAGTTCTAAGTGGTAGAGATGCTAAAGTCCTTCTGCTGGTTTTCCTCTTCCTCGTTTGCAGAGGTAGGAAATGACATTTCAAAAGACAACCAAGGAAAGCTCTTCAGAATAAGGCTCCCTTAGATAAAGCCTGACTTCCTTGCAAAGAAAATTCTTCGAGTCCCCTTAGAAGGGGAGGGAGGCAGGAGAGGGCACCAAGGGTCACCCTGGAGTCCCCAGGGACAATTGTGGAAATGGCTGTCGCCAGTCCTTCAAGTTCTGACTGAGCTTTGGCTCTTATCAGTCATCTAACCTTCCCAAACTTCCTGTCCTTAAATAGAGCCACTACAAATGTCACCAGCAGCTTTCCTTAGCAAAAGCCGAGTTCTGGCATCAGGGTCTCAGCTGCCCAAACTGAAAGCCCTCTCTGTGGTTCTCGGTTCACAGCCGAGGTCCCGGTTACATGCTTTCCGGCTACATGCTCTCCCTTCACGGTCCAGCAGCTGAGCGTCTGTTCGAGTTTTGCTTTCCAGTCCCGGGACTGCTGTAGGTGGCATGCACAACTCGGCAGTGCCGACAAAGCCATGCAGCCTCCTTCCTTCTGTGGCTTCCTTCTGTGGCTGTATGTGTCTCGTGCGCCATCATACAGTCCCAGAGTCTGAGAGACGGAGCCCTTGAAACACCTGCATGCCTTTTTCCTTTGCAAAAAGTTTAATGATATTGACCTGGATGTTGCAAAATTTCTATCCATATTTAAAATTTCTTGCCTTGCTGGTTGGTCTTAGGAAGTAATGAAGCAAGCACAATCGGTCATGTGCACATGGTCTGGATATACATATACAAATATATTTGATTATAGCTCACCCGCGTGTCTAGGCCAGTCCTCTGGTAAGACCTTTTCCTATCAGGGGGAACTGCAGGCTGTAACGGGCTCCGTGTGAGAAGAAGCATTTGTTACTTGGACACCATCCTAATTGCAAAGTCACTCAGTGAACAGAGACCAACTGTGGCCCGTGTTTCTAGTAACGGGACATAATCCAGTCTCTAAACCACTGAATTCTATTTGTAAGCAAACAAGACCTCTTTACTGACGTTATTATAACGCTTAAGTGACTGCCAAAGCTTGAACCATGAGAAGCCAGCAGAAAAAAAAATTGGATTTCTTTATTAAACATGCTCCAAAGATGTCAAAAGCCCATTAATTTAAAAAGGATTCGGGGCCATGTGATTGCTCTCTCAGCTCTTCAGCAAGGAAAAGAAATGAGTGTCTCAACGCTTAGAGTGTAACTTCGTTAAGTATTAACGGAGAAGGTCCGGCTTGAAGCTCTCATTCAGATCTGCTCTCCGAGATGATGAATATGGCTTTCCTGGTATTTAAAATGAGATCCAAACCACCTATCAATCTCAGGAATTGTTTGTCAGCACTCGCGCACTCCTTTCCCCGTCTGCAGGCTCTCCCCCAGTGGAGAGGTGTCCAGGAAGTCGATTAAAGTGCACGCTCATAACCCCGTAAGTGGTTGTCAGCCCCGGGAAGATGGACAAGTGGGCTCTTCGCCAGATCAAATGCTTCCCATTAGGCAGTCAGAAAATGCGAAGCTCCCAGCAGCTCGCTTGTTCTAGCAACATGAAATCACCGCCACTCAGATAAATAGGAGAAACGGTTGAAAACCACTGCTTTCTGTTTTCCAATTCCATCTTCCATGAAAAGGGAGAATATTAAGTTGCTTGTCACATCCAGGTCACCAAGCTGCGGCTACCAAGATCATCATGGATTCAAAGCAACTTTGAAGGCGTTTAGGTTTAACTGACGAGGGCAACGACAGTACCAGGGATGGTGAAATATTCTTAAGTTCCACAAGAAAAACTAAAGGGGACGAAGATGTCCGAATGCCTTCAAATGAAGCATGGAGGTTAGACTATCACTATCCTTCGTGTCCTGCTATCGGAGGTTGGGCTACCAATCAACACCCAGCTTCCTCCAGAGGGAATAAAGAATTAACAATTCTCCCACCATCTCTGCAGCCAACACGCTGCGTCTAGTCACATTCAGACCCTACCCCACGGCACGGCACAGCTGAGAGAGTCAGAAGAGCTAAGGGCTGGTCTACTAGGAATCCTGACCAAATCCCCTCTTCAATTGCACCTCCTGTTTTCCATCTTTAAGATGGTTGGAAATGGGGGAAGTAGGAAACAGGTGACCCAAGTCCTTTACAGCCAAGAGTCTCCTCCTGCGGCGTGTTTTCTGTTACCTCTATGCAATCCTGTACGCTGCTACAAAACATCCAATGGGGACAGTAAGATAGCTCAGTGGGTAAAGGATCTTGACACACAAGCCTGTTGACCTTAACTGGATCCCCAGAACCCATGTCAAAGTGGACAGATTGACCCATCTCCGCAAACTTGCCCTCTCATCTCCATATGTAGCACACATGTGCTGTGGCATGCACATGTGTATACAGGTCATACTCAGATAATAATAGATAAAACATTTTAAAAAGACTCTACAATGCTCCAACTTGAATGTGTCATTGTATCATCTACCTGGATGCAGGACCTTGATTGCGCCCATACTGTAGCAGGAGAAAAACACGAATCCAGGCACACTGAGGCCTATGGTGATAAGTCATTTTAATGCCTACCTAAGGGTCTGGGAATACAGAAGGGGGAAAAAATACATTTGTGGGAATTCAGAAGTTTTGCAAGGAAGTTGAAAGCTAAGCAGAGATGCTAGCTTGTAGGCTGTGTTTTCTAAACAGGAAAGGACAGGGTGGCTTTGTAGCCAGAGGCAGTGTCACATAAAGGGCTCAGACACACACAGCGCTCTAGCAAGAAAGGCAAATGAAGAAAAACGACGGGTTCGGTTAATTACAAAGAGCTAAGTCTTATTCAATTTTGAGTTCCCATGCCAATTTACCTAACCCCACCACACATAACAAAAAGAGTTTTTTTTTTTATAGTTTAATGTATTTTAATAGCAAACTTACAGGAATAGCACAGAGGACAGACAACATTAAAAACATGTACTTGCATGTAGGACAACTCAGTTAGAAAAGTATAGTGAATGATGGAATCTACTGTATGATAAAAATGCTACAAACACCATTTAGTTGCCGTCAATAAGAAATTTACTTATTTTAAAAAAATCCAAATGCTGGCATTGTCCAGAAAATTTTAACAGGTTTATTTATAATTTTTATAAAGTTGAACTGTTGAAATGTGTTCACTGAAACATTTTGCTTGCATTAATGCTTTACATCTTGCATTTATATTAAAAATTCACACACAAATGAAAATGGAAAACTGCCAATACCTGATTTCTGCCCCTATTTTTCCACTCGCAATCATATACTTAGGTACCTTTTGACCCCATGGAAAAAATATCTAACATTCAGAACTAATGATAACAGGAAGAAGAGGAAAAAAATTTTTTTGAGAATGAAATGTTTCCCCTCATAGTGGACTCTTAAGCACGTTCTCCACGTATGCGGCGTGCTAGCTGGATATCTTTTGGCATAATTGTTACACGTTTGGCATGGATAGCACACAGGTTGGTATCTTCAAAAAGGCCAACCAGATAGGCCTCACTTGCCTCCTGCAAAGCACCAATAGCTGCACTCTGGAAGCGCAGATCTGTTTTGAAATCCTGAGCAATTTCTCGCACCAGACGCTGGAAGGGGAGTTTGCGGATCAGAAGTTCAGTGGATATCTGATAGCGTCTGATTTCACGGAGTGCCACAGTACCAGGCCTGTAACGATGAGGTTTCTTCACCCCTCCAGTAGAGGGCGCACTCTTGCGAGCGGCTTTTGTAGCCAGTTGTTTCCTGGGTGCTTTACCACCGGTGGATTTACGGGCAGTCTGCTTTGTACGAGCCATGGTATGGGCACCTCCTTACTTACCCCCCTTCTCCTTTGGCTGGAGCTCGGCAAGCGAGAGGCGGCGCTGGCCAACAAAAAGAGTTTTATTTGGATCATGATTCAGGAGACTAGAGGGTCCATATAGCACAGATCAGCATCCTGGAAAGGACCCATCAGAATATCACATGACTGTGAGGCAGAAAGGGGACCAACCTTGCGTGCAGGAAGGGCATATATGTGAGTGAGGAATAGAGGGGGAGCAGACACAGTCTGCTTTAGCAACCATCAGTCCTGTCCTACTGCACAAGGAGAAAATGAATTTAGTGATGGAGGTGGAGCCACATGACCTACCTTCAGCTAGGCCCTGCCTCTTGAAGTTTCCATCACACCCCTACTCCAGGGACCAAGTGTTCCGCACACGGACCTTTGAGCCACAGACCATATCCAAACAATCACAGGCTTCCGAGAGCAGATCGGTACACGCACCCTGCAAAGGGCTGGACACCTCAGGTCAATACACAGGGAAAAGTGGGCACAGACAACGCATAACTAGGTGAGCGTGGCTATGCTCCAATAAATTGTATTTACAAAAAACAGTGGCGGTCTGGCTGTACACAAAGCTGTAGCCTCACAGCGCTGGCCTGGAACATACCAGGAGACACAGGTGGAGATGCTCAGACCGACATTGGCGAGAAGCATGGGAGATGTTAGTATTTTTTAAAAGGAAAAACAATGAAAATCTGTATGCTAAAAGAAATAACAGCCGCATCCGGCATGGACATTTTCATACTTCGTGTGGTCAGAGTAAAAGCGATATCCTCTCTGTTCTTCACTAGGCTCTGATTTCAAGTTGAACCCAGCGTGGTCACGTTTCCCCACGTAAACATAAAAGCAGGGAGACGTCCTTTTTGATCTGGAAAGCGGCACAGAGCAGCACATCCCGCCTGCCCTGAAACACCTGAGCCAAAGTTCAAGATTAAAAAAGGAAGTCTCTCTCTAGTCCAAAGGCCACCCGTGGGGCCAGTAAACAGTCCCACAGTGCCACAGAGGCAAATCCCACGCTGTCCGACAAGGTCCCTAAGGAGGCCAGGCTGTCTGCAGAGGGCCTCTTGTTGTTGGTAGTTCTGTTACAGCGACACCCACAATCCACAGGACGGGGACCAACAACAGCAAGGAGGAAACAGGGGCAATATTCCTAGAGCTCCTTTCAATTCAGACAGTAAAATAATATTTATATTTTGTCTACTCTGGAGCACTGATAGTGCCCTATGCTAGGCCACAATGGTGAGCGAGGCACCTGGCTCCCAAAGAGCTCCCGATCTGGGGAAAGGGTCTCTAAACTTATTATTATTATTATTATTATTATTATTATTATTATTATTATTATTATTTGGTCTAAGTTTTTAAGGCAAACCTTTTTCTGCGCAGGTGACCCTGCAGCTGCATAAGAAGAGAACAGGTAACGTGGAGACCAGTGGATGCAGGGGTATTCTAGTCAAACTGTGTTTTGTTCGGATTCTGAGTTAGACACAGCTGACAAAAAGTTGGGGGTGCACACGTGAAAAGCATTAAGGCACAAGGCTCCAAGCAAACTTGAGTTTGAGGTGCTGGACCAAGTCTGAGAGGTCCAGGAAACAGCTGAAAAGTAAGATAGTGGGAACAAACGCCCCAGAAGAGGAAAGGGGGTACAGAGAGACTCAGGCTAGTGGGCTGAGGCACACAGAGAGCCCTGGACACAGCCAGAGGGTCTCCGGCACTGAAGGACAGGAACAGCAGGTCCCTTTAGGCCAAGAGGATGCATTAGGGATCTTGGCTTCTATTCTACGGTAAGAGAAAAGTATTGAAGGGCTCTAGGAATTGATTGGTCTGCTGTAAGAGATTTGGAGGTGGCAGAAGGCCAGGTAAAATAGGTCATAGGAACCTAAGTAGAAACTTAGAAAACAATTCTGTCTTGGTTTTGGCTCCACCCACAGTCTGGCAGAGTTCAGGTCTTGGTTTGCACGGATTTTTGTATTTGGAATCTCAGAAAGCATATGGAAGGGGAAAGTGGGGTGGAGGGGAGAGAAAAGCCAATGCTGCTCTGGACACTGGAAATCAATTATTCTGGGGACCCGCTAAGGAGGTATGGGGTATGCACTTACACACCCATCCATATGGGGATAAAGAGCGAACAATCCTCATTGCATGAATGAACACGGGGGGAACCTGTGCTGGGCTCTGCCTGCAAAGACCCCTTGATTTCTGTTGCTTTAATAAGGAACCCTAATAAAAAACAACCCAGGGGAGGAAAGAGTTCATTTGGCTTACAACTCCAGGTTATAGCTCATCACCTCAGGAGAGTCAAGGCCGCTGGTCATATCACGCCCATGTTTGCCTCCTAGTACGCAACAATCTTCTGCTACGCACTTACACAGTCCAAGGCTCAGCCCATAAAACAGTACCGACCACCTTCAAGGTAGAGCTTCCCACCTCAAGTAATAATCAAGACAATCCCCCATAGACATGTGCACAGGCCAACTCGGTCTAGGTCCGCGCTTCTCAACCTGTGGGTCGAATGACTCTTTCACAGGGGTCACCTAAGACCATTGGAAAACACAGATATTTGCATTACAGTTCATAACAGCAGCAAAATTGCAGTTACGAAGTAGCCATAAAATAATTTTCTGGTTGGGGTCACCACAACATGAGGAACTATATTAAAACATTAGGAAGGTTGAGAACCACTGCTCTAGAGAGTTTCTCATGAGACGCTCTTCCCAGTGATTCTAGGTTGCGTCAAGCCAACAGTTAACCTAACCAGCACACCTTGCTAGTGAAGAAAGCCATCAGACAGAAAGAGGGGGGACACTGACTGTTGAAGTGGGACGCAGAAAACCAGTCCACTGAGCTGCTAGGCAGCTGAGTCATGGTCCTGTATAGATGGCACACCAATAGCATTTATGCAAAGTAACCTTTCTGTTTCATCCGAGTTAAACAACAAAACTAGAAGCTATTTTCAAATGCTGTCAAATCTTTCTAAATAATTTTTTTGACCAATGTCAAAAAAAGAAGAAGAAAATGTCTACAGATATGAGGTATGTAATCAGTCTCAGGGGCTATGTTTAAACCATTGAACAACTGAAGCATCACAGACAAAGATAATTCAAAATTGACTCCAATGCTCTCAGGGTGTGGTGTGGCACACTTTTACTCCCAGCACTCGGAGGCAGAAGTGGACGGATCAGTATGAGGTAAGCCAACCTGGTTTTTATAGAGAGTTCTAGGCCAGTTGGGGGTCACTGAGACTCTTTGTCCCACAATAAAAACAAGCAAAAACTCTTGAGGTTGAACCAGACACACAGCAGCCCAGTGCAGCAAGGACTGAACAAACGCAGAGGAATTCCCACAGCAGCAGGAATATTCTGGACCTCAGCTAGAGAAAGTGTACTAGAAAGCACAACCTGACTCATGCTGTGAGAAAGAAAAATCTCACATGAGTTTCTTCAAGTCATATCTTTGGCTTTCTGCATCTACATCTGGCATCTATAGATTTGACCCATGATTGAAAATATTTTTAAAGTTGTTATCTGCACTAAAAAATGTGCTCATTTTTCTCTTTGTTGCTCCCTAAGGATGACAGAATAGCAATATTTACACTGTGTCAGGTATTATAAGTAAGCTAGAGACCAATAGAGAACATGGGGGGGCACAGGGCTCCTACAGACAGTACTCCACTTTAGATAAGGGACTTGCATGTCAGAACCTCTGAACAATGGGGAGTCAAGACTCTGCAAACACACTCATCTGAGATGGGTTTGCAGGAACCAACCCACGAGCGCTACTGACTGCAAACACCTGCTTTCTAACCAATCTACCTCCCTGCTGTAAAATGGGGCCTAAAAGTGCTGGTTACCCAAATTACAGTCCAAGGTCACCATGGTATTAAGGTTTTGTATCTGAAGGTAAAGAATTTCAAACCGCTTTCATGGTTTCACACTCGGAGTTACTGAGGTAGGAACAACCTCCCAGCGAGGCGCGGCTTCATGCATTTTAACGGCTCACTGTTGGTGCCCTGGTCCTGGGTGGAGGTGCAGGGCTCTAGTGGAATTTAAACACTGTGATCACAGGTCACCGTCGCAGCGAAATTGCTGTGGTGGCAGTTTAGTGACTAGAAGACGCCTAATCGATGAGGACAGAAATTGGTCTGATTCCATGGCTGCTGTCCCAACTCCATGAGGCCAATTATCTCGCTGACCACATACATCATCTCGCTCCTTCCTCACTCAAAAATGACTCCGACACAGAGTCTGTTGTTTTCACTCACCTAAATACCCCTAAATACCGGGTAAGGGAAGGCTTGGCGCTCTCTCCTCCTTCCAGACCACACTTTGCATCTCATTCCTATACTGCTTGATGTTTGTGCGAGGACGGCTCAGGCTCATTCCGTAACTAAAGTCCACTCAGACACCGCTGGGCTTGAACAAGCTTCCCACATAGCCCACCTATTGGGAAATCATCTTAAAGGACAGCAAAATGTGGGTAAAACTCCACCAGGAGGTTAGCCAAGCAAACTGTTCTTAATGTTGGTCGGGCCCCCTGAACTTCCTCTCTTGTGTTTCTTCAATGAACTTTGCTCTTTAAAGAGTCTATCCATCTTCAGCAGGTTCTCTCCAAGGCTGCTGGACTAATTCTCTCTCTCTTTCTCTCTCTGTCTCTCTCTCTCTGTCTCTCTGTCTCTCTCTCTGTCTCTCTCTCTCTCTCTCTCTCTCTCTCTCTCTCTCTCTCTCTCTGTGTGTGTGTGTGTGTGTTTATACATACGAAACACTTTGTTTTAAAGCTACCTTATTTCTGTCTCCTGACCACATCCCTGGCCATCTGATCCCATACTGATACCCTCGCCCTGGCTTCATTCTCTGAAATCCGTGGATGGCAGGCCATTGATAAAATTAAAATTGAAAGCTAAAACATAGGTGAGAGCAGTGATTGAACTTGAAGTGCGCAAGAGCAAGGAAACAGCCCGATGCTGTAAAGAGCCAGAACCTCAGAGTTGGCGGGCCCAACACTCATCATCCTAGCAATTGCCTCTGGCACGGCAATGACGGTGACGATTGACTTCTCACAGGATGGAAGACAAGGCAACTCTGACTCCGAGGGCAAAGGTGCTTGTCCCACGAGCCTGGTGGCCTGAGTTCCATTCATAGAATTCACGTGAAGGTAGAAAAACAGGCCTTCACACACACACATGCATGCACACACTCATGCATGCAGAACATACACAATAACACATATTTAAAAACTGAAAGGTCAGGATATAAACGTAGGTCTTGAGATCAGGGATTCCACCTGCTCCCTTCACAACCTGCTTTCAGCTCCTCCCTCCTCTCCACAGCAGCTCATGCTCCTGTCTCAGCCTTGTCCCTCACAAGCATGTCCGACTGAAGTATCTAAAGTTCCGGCATTTCATCAAACTGGACAGCTAAACTGGCCGAGTGTCCGTCAACTATATAACGAAGGCACAGCAAGACCTACCCTCCGGGCCTCCAGGGTCAGGCAGCCCCGGAGGACCCAGAGCCACAATGAGGAAATTCAAACTGGATCCCCAAAGAGGTCCAAAGAAACCAGAAAGAGTAGATGCGGGGGAGGGGCACACGGCAGTCATCTGCCAGAGCAAATTTCAAGTTGATAAAAGAACATTATTGAATCGTCACAAGTCATCTCATACTGTGTGCTTCAAGACAAATGGCTCCTGCAGAAATATGTCATTTAGTCAGAGAAATTTAGTATACCTTTAAAAGACAAATACTGGATCAACTTAATTATCAACAGATCCTCTATTCAAGCCCATTAACATACCACGTATTTATTTTCATCTTTTCCCATCTGTAGATCTAAATGAACTTTTGGGTAAAATCTAGTAGAAATGGGAGCTGTCCCCCCATCTCAGTTCAGTACATCCCTCACGGTGGTACTTTCTATTACCTCACCCCCTGCAACCTTCGTTCATCTCCCAGACAGCAGCTTCACAGTGGTTTTATGGGTTCCATCGCCACCCCCTTCCAAGAACAGGGGTTCACAGAAAGGCTGCTGAGAAATGTCTTCGATAAAAACACAGAACTCTGTCTCAAGCCAGATTCTCAGAAGAACTCTAAAAGCAGAGGTGCGGCCGTGTGCTGGAGTGTCATGATGCTAATACGACTTCTGGCCCTTTAGAATTAACCCGTAGCTTTCATGAACATTGGCAGTACCAGTCTGAGCCCTGGTCGGAGGAGACAAACTGAACTCACATAAGTAGCAGGTTCAGAGCTAGAATTCAACGTCTCTCTCAGCAGCTCACAGTGCTTCTCACTGAGTACAGGACATGGTGAGGGACCAGTCCACAGCATTGTGCTGAACTCAAATTAAAACCGGAGAATAGTAAACAGAGAATCAGAGCTGGTGCCACACGCCTCTTATCCCAGCCTGGGCTAGAAGGGAGCCACTGTGAGTGAGTGCAAGGATGGAGGGAAGGGGGAATTTGTGCATGGTAAGGCTTTGTCTGTCTTAACTATACGGAATAGTGATGTCAAAGAGAAAGAAAAGACTCAACCCCCACTAGAGTTGCAAAGCTTACTCATCTGATTCATCAGAGAGCTCCTAAGGACCCTCATCAGGTCACTGTTATTTATGCACAACTATAGCCTCGTTGGCTACCTGATTCCTCGGAGGACAGCCTATTAAAAGGAGAAATTATAATGATGAAGGAATGTGCTACACACAGGCCACTGAGAGTAATAAGAATTGACAGCTGGCCATTAAGGGCGCTAAGACAAAAGAGCTGAAAAACCAGGGTAGCTGTGAAACATGGCAGTGGTCCACACCTCTGTGGGCTCAGGCAGTATTTCTGGGCCTTCCGCAGGACAGTAATTGCTGCTTATGATAATGTTCCCGAACCAAAAGGTGCGCTGCTTGTTAGCGTGTTTCAGGAAATGACTCCATTTCTAGAAGATGGATCTCAAAGTCAGTTAAATAATAATCACTGGGTATTTAAAGGGGAGTGGAGAAAACCTCATGTCACATATGTTCTGGAAAACAGCCAGCAGGAACAACAATGAGTGTCCCCATGCACGCGCTGTGGCCACTGGGAAACCTCTTCACTCTTATTTCACTGAGCCCCAGAAGGCATCCCGGGAGGCACATGAGCAGCGGTGTGCCCCATCTACAGAGGAAGAGGTAAGGCATGGGAGGTCGATTTGCAAAGTCAAAAGTCACTGCCTGTCGACTCCGAAGTGTGAACACCAAGCCAACCTGGCCACAGCTTTAACTGGGCCAGCTTTTAGCTACCATGCTTCTGCCTTTTCCATTCACAGCAAACTCCAGTTTCATTTATTTGAGAGTGAGACGTAGGCTACATGGAAGGCTCAATGGGTAAGCCGCTTGCCTTGCAAGTAGAAGAACCTGAGTTTGATTCTGCAAACCCTCAGAAGCCCAATGCTGGGGAGATAGAGGTAAGATTTCTGGAGTGCGCTGGTCGGCTAGTCTAGCCTAAATGGTGAGCTCCAAGCTATTGAGGGATCTTGTCTCAAAGGATACCTGAAATTGTCTTCTGGCCACACACACACACAAACATACACACACACACACCCCACCTATATACCCTGTACCTACATACACATTGTGGGGCTGGAGAGATGGCTCAGCAGTTAAGAGCACTGGATGCTCTTCTAGAGGATCCAGATTTAATTCCCAACTCTCACATGGTGGCTACTAACTATTTGCAACTCCAGTTCCAGGGGATCTGGTACCCTCATTTGGCTTCTGTAGGCACCAGACAGACATGTGACACAGAAATACACACAAGCAAAGCACCTATACACACAAAATAATACATTTTTTTAAAAGTTGCTTGAAAATCAGATGTATCGTTCATCTAACAGTCGTTTGTTGAGCATCTTGTGGGGCTCGGGCACTGGCCCGGGGCCTGTGGATACAAAGATGAACAAAACACAACTCTTGCCCAGAAGCAGGAAGCAGAGCAGCGTGGGAGACTGGCCCACCAGCCACCGATTACTCTGCAGTGTGCACGTAAGAACAGAACTGCTGTCCGGGAATGGCCATGCCCGGCCTGGCCATCAGTGACCCAGAGAAGGGCATTTCAAAAGACTGTACTCCCCTGAAGCTCATCAGAGCCTGGAGCGTTGCCTTCACTGTCTGAGCACTGGGCTCTGAGGCCCGGGAAGGAGCACACACACTGGTGACCAGAATAGGGTCTTATTATAACCGTCTCTGATGATGACCACACTAGTCCAGTCAGCATGCGAGAACAATATTCTCCACACACTCCAACCTGCAGGTAAGTGGTGGGCTCAGTCAGCTTCACAGGTCCGCCTTGTCTGCAGGCAGCACAGGTATGTTTTCTGGAAAGTCTACGGCGGGGGGGGGGGGGGGGGGGGGGGGGGGGGTGGGGTTGGTTCCTTGAAGATTGCTGGCCTAGCAAGCACAAAGTACTGGGTTCAGTCCTCAGCACTGTGGTGGGGGAGGGGGGACAGAGGGGGGGGGAACCTCTCTCATACCTAATTATATAAGCAGACCAACCACTACCAAAATAAAAAGGAAAAACTTCCATTACACCCACCTGTGGTTTCCTGCATGTCGGCTTTGGGAAGCAATTCTGAGTGCCTTTCCCAGAAAACCAAACTGCAAGCCTCCTATTTTTATATAAAGTTTAATGAATTCCATAAACAATCCAAGAATTCATTCTTGTTATGAAAAAGTCACAGGTCAGAGTATGCAGAATAAAATCATGTAAGGTTCTCCTTCACTCCCCACTCCCTTCCCTCCCATCCCAGGCAAATAGCTTAATTTACAATATTTCATAACTCCAGGTGTTCACCTACACCTCTGCCTACACATCTATGGCTTTAGGCCCATTTTACCGAAAATGGAATCATGCCCGTAGGCCCTGTCTTATAATTTCCTGGTTGTGAATGAACAATATGTCTTGAAGATTTGCTTAGATTTATATATGTGTTTCTCAGGGAGTTAAATTGCTTTGTAGTCTTTTAGTTGAAGCATGAATTATGATTTAGACAAGTATCTTGGTGGATATTTATGATTGTTCCGGTTGTTTGCTATTATAAATAATAATGCAAAGAATATTCTCTTTTAATCGGGTGGTGATGGCACACACACTTCCTGTCTCAGAACTTGAGAGTCAGAGGCTGTCAGATCTCTGAGTTCAAGGCCAGCCTGGTCTATGAAGTGAGTTCCAGTACAGCCAAGGCTATACAGAGAAACCCTGTCTGATAAACAACAAACAAACAAAGAATATTCTCTTTTATTTTATGTGAGTGTTTCGCCTACATGAATGTCTATGCACCACGTGCATGCAGTGCCCATGGAGGCCAGAAGAGGGCGTTGGATCATCTGGAGCTGGAGTTAGAGAGATGGTTGTGAGTGGCCCTGTGGATGCTGGGGATTGGACCCAGCTCCTCTGGTAGAGCAGCCAGTACTCTTAACCTCCTAAGCACAACACAGTCTCTCCATCCCTGCAAAGATGATTCTTATATGCACGTCTTTGTGACAATGTGTCAGAGGGAGAAATGTCTGTGCAAATGGTGCGTGCAAACAAGCTATGAAGTACGATTAGCATCAGCACCCACCCCAGCAAACTCTGGGAATGCCTACTTCCCCACTGGATATTTCAACGACTTTCCCTGCCATTGGCTGTCTTCAGGAAGTGGGCATTTACTGGTCATTTCTACTCCTTTTTGGGTTGCCACATATATTGTTTGCCCATATTTCTTGCTAGTGGCCTTTCCTTTTCAGTTGATGAAATCTGGGGGACATCCTTAAGATTTCTCATCCAGACAACGTTTCTAAATCAGTCTAGCCACCTGGGTGGATCTGATTTTGTTCCCGAGCAGGCAAATACACCAAGAATATTCTGATGGCCTTGATGAAGCTCTTCCCTGAATCTTCTACCCACAACTGCTAACCACCCAGATGTCAGTCACAGGAATAACACCCCTGCCGTCTGGAAGGGTGCCAATAAGCTCAGTGGCAAGTTTTTTTTTTTCTAGAAACAAGCAGGCTAGATGTAGATCTCTGGTGACAAAGCACACTGCCCCTCTGGAAACCTGGAGTGGATGCTAGAGTGTCTTGAGCTAAGGTAGGAGATGCAAACAAGAACGGCTGCTGGGCAACCATGCATCGCCATGTTAGGAGCAGGTGGGGGATGCAGGAAAAAACATCTGGCAGAAGAAACAGTTTTGATAGAAAAGGAGGTGTAAAGAGCTTGGCAAACACGATGGAGACTTGACCACAGCGTCCCTCCTCCCGGCTCTAGTCCTGCCTGACCAGCTCTAACCTTGAGCTTCATTTTCTGCACCAGGTAGGTACAGTTAACTCCTGCGAAGTGCTGATTCTGAAGCAGAGAGCGCTAACTTCAGTAATTTGTTCCAACAAGTTGAAGGCTGACTCCCACAGCAAATTAACAATGCCGGCTGAGTCATGAAAGGGTCACAGACAAGTTTCATAGCAACTATTTGCCTCTATTCTTAGCAATCCTCTCAGAGCGAGAGAATAATGAAGATTTGGGATCTATTCACACACCAGACTGTTCGTATGTTCAGAATTACACAGCGCCATCATTCTCATCGTGAGGGTGGCTGTGCCCTGCCCCCCTCCACCGTGGAGAAGACGGAAGGTCTCTCATGCTTAATGCTTTCAGGGGCTTCAGAGCAGCAATGGAGGGAGGGTTTCAGGTCTGCACATGGCTGTATGTTTTACAGGTGCAGGCAGCCAGGGAGAATGGAGAAGTCTTGGACCTCAGAGGCTGAGTATGAGGCACTCCAGTTCCAGCAGGTGCCCCCGTTTAGTGAAGGAAGTAGAGCAAGGCCTGGATCTGGCATGGATGTGTCTGCTAAGTGCCGAGCTCTGGAACTGAGCTCCAAACTTGTTCCTTGAACCACAGTTACAAGGAAATCTGGATCTGAACCATCATATTTGCACACCGTCAGAATTCTCTGAACGACTGTGTCATTGTGCACCAGGGAGAGGGGGCAGCTAAAGGGCCAAAGGAGGCGACTGGTGCCGCTCTTCTAGTGTCTATAAAATGCAGAGTCTCAGGAACGTGCCAAGGCTGTGCCAGTGGGTGGGGCGTGACATGTTCTGGATCTAAAAAGGAATCAGCTCACATTTTCACTGTGGTCTCAGAAGCACAGGTGTGTACACACACAGTAGCCATAAATCCCGTCCTGAAGTTCTGATGGGAAACATGGCAACGTTTCCAGCAAGTTGAAAACAGGATAATGGCTCGGATAAAAATATTCTTGCTGCTACAATTGTTCCAAGGACTATCAATCAGTAGTTTGAGATTTTGAAAACTCATCCCAGAGGGTTTTTTTTTTGGGGGGTGGGGTGGGTGGAGTTTTGGTTTTTGTTTGGTCATGGTTGTTGTTCGTTCAGAGCTGGGGTAAAACCAGGTCTTCACTCCTAATAAGCGCTTGATAATACCACCAGCTCTTTCCTTCGCTTCAATATGCACTTGCCTTTGTTGGTCATTTGCTTTTTGAGCAATGCTATCATCTCAGAATATTGCTGCAAGTCCCGCTTTGAGCTGCCTATGGTGCCTTTTTCTTTTGTCAAAATGTAGAGATGCCTTTGACAAGGTCTAGAGAATGGAGGTCTAAAATCCACTCAAGGCTACAAATCTCTGCTAGGACCACAGTGGCCTAGGGAAGGGGATAAAATGGGTCAGAGGTCAGGATGAGTAGCCGAGACTGTGCCTTGCCACTCACTACTCTCTTCCCAACCCTGGACTCGGTGAGGCTACTCTCAGAGTTCTCAAAATAAAATTCTCTGCGATTGCCACTTCTCACTTCAGTCAGTGCCCTCACCGGCAGACAGCTCGACACTGTGCAAAGAGACACTGCACCCCAGAAATCAGCACAAGTGTAAGACAAACCGTTTGACCAGTTCTTCTTTGAACAGCACTCTGAGTCCTTTCTGATTCGTCTGAATAAGTCAAGCTTCCTACCTCTAGTTCCTGTCAGCTCCCAGATGGGGCTGGCAACCCTGAGAAGGACAGATCCCCAGGGGAAGAAGGAATGTCTCCCTTTCCCCCTAGGAAATATCTCTGGATTTGAAGCAGTGGACACTAGAAACGCCACATGAAGCTAGGTTATCTGAGCAACCTATGGGGTCCACCCTTTTTTCAGTTCTAGAAGAAATAGAGACACTTTAGGCCAAGTTGTGGGACCGAGTTAAACGTGCAGAACTCTTTTCAACGCATTTCAAAAGTTTTGCTCAAAGCCACAGTCCCCCAGGGTGTTCATTCCACAAAGCTACACCTCGCAGTCTGCCATCAGCCTGCTGGCTCTGCAGAGGGTTTCTTCTGAACTTAAATCTCAAGCCCTAGACAGGAAAGGTTGTAAAAAGCTGTTGTAGGGATAGGAAACAGGCACGGAACTAAGTAACCTCACCAGTCATATCCGTTCAACAGAGCATAATCTACCGCAGCTTAAAGAAGCCATGACCACCAATAATTATTTAGGAGGACACCAGAGCGTTGTGACCCAAGCCACAACCCCATCCTGGGGCTCGTCTGCGAGGCTGTGGCTTCTCCACACCAGGCAGAGGGGGAAAAATCCTGTTCTAAACCAATGAAGGCTGCAGTTGCTTAAGAGGGAAACAGAAGCTTAAAGATTGAGTCGGGATTTTTTTTCCCCTTCAGGGAGCATAAAAATCCCTACAAAACTTAACAGGGTCCTCATTCCCTTCACACACACACACACACACACACACACACACACATGGGTGCTTGACCGTGTACCACAGCACGTATGTGGAGGTCAGAGGACAACCGTAGAAGCTGGTCCCCTTCTTTCACCACGTAGGTCCCAGATCAAACTCAGCCTGCCAGACTTGCAGCAGGTGCCTTTCCCCTCTGAGCCATTTATCCAGCCCCACATGTGTTTCTCATGCTTCAAAATGGGCAAAATTAAGTAATAAAATCAAAAGCCTTAGTTACAAGTCATGACCTATGGTTGTTAGGGTTAGCGGATAACACCTTCGGTTTAACCAGCCCTAGCATGGTCTCTCACGTGGATGGGTTTACCACCATAGGGACAAGGCCATCTACCATCCCAAACTTCAGAAATTTTTATGGAGGATCAAACCAAATTTCCTTTGGTTGGAAAGCCAAGAGACAAATGGTGACAGTGGCAGTTTGCGACCCTCCGGAAGAGCGACTGCCCCCACCTAGGAAGTGCTGAGTACCGCACAACTTGTTTTGCGGTTCTGCTCAATTTTCTGCAGGCGATGGTAAGTGGTGGCGACAAGGTGTCTCTCTCTATAGCTCAGTCTGTCAGTCCAATGCAGGACGGGCTGGGCTGCTGATGGATTGGCCTTGGCACAGGTGATTCAGGAGGATGATAGCAGCAGATCCGCCCTTTCCCGGGCTCTCCAAGAAACTGTATAAGAACTTAGACCCGTCCTACCACTTGAAAGTAGACTGGAACTTTTAAGAGTTCCCTGCATTAATGTCAGTTAATAAGGGTGAAGACAGAACCACAGTTCTGCCCTCTGAACTGACAGGTAGCAGTAGGCTCACACAAGCTGTCTGTCTCCACTCTGGGTATCTGTGAGGGACACACCTCACAAAAGGCACAGACACACTTAACAAGAGAATACACATGGCTTTCCAACACCCTCTGCCCCAGGAGTCCTTCCCCCTTTGCCTCCTCCCCAGCATTCTAAGCTCTAATGAGAGCTTAGAATGGTGCCAGATGGGAAGTCCTTCACTGACTGAGTGCATCTGCAGTACGGGTTTAATCCCTAGTGCCCCTCTGTCCAGAAAAAAAGAAAGAAAATAGAATGAAAAACCAGAGACGATCTGAGCATGTTATTTTTCTGTCAGCTATAATTCCATAAAATGAAATACAGGACTCATACATTCCAGAAGCACTGGGGTGTCAACAAGTTTAGAGTTCTCTGTGGATCGCAAACGAACCTTGAAGCCAATGTCTCTCTTTCGGTTGAGGAGTATCATTAAGAATCTGAGCTGTGTGAATAATATTGATCAGAACCCATTTAGTTCATGTTTTGATTATTGCAGAGATTGATTGCCGGGATCTGGGTTGTGTTAGGTATTCCAGTGGTCGGCTCCTTCTATTGTAACCCGCGCGAATGCCATTGCCTGCCTGGGCAGAGAGAGCCTAGCAACCGAAGCATATAGCACTTGCTCTAGCTTATCTGCCGTCGCCTAACAGATAAAATCTGGATTAATTTAGGTAAGACATGATTTGCATCTATGAAGCGTTCCATTTCAACTCTTGAAAGTTCAAGTATTTTCTGCGTTCATCAACAAAAGTGGCCTTAAAGAACCTAAACAAGCTACACTTAACTTTCCTTGTCTGACATGGTCATTCTACTTCCTCCACATCACATGAAGTCTGCATGAACAGTTAGCCAGGGTCAAAGGTCAAACCAGTGATCTGTCTCCCTCCCTCCCAACCCTATCTAGGCAGGTTAGTCTGCACCTATTTGATCAGGTTCAAACGGTTAAAGCTTGGCTCTCTTTCCCCATAACTTATTATAAAGACTCAACAAAAAAGACAGACTCTCAGTTATCAACCCAGTTACTCATGAGATGCTGAACAATTAGAGTCTTCCAGTTCATTATTTCCAGTTTCAAAGTGACTGCTGCCAGCAAGCTCGGATGCTAAGTGTTCCAGCAGGATAAGTGAAGGGTGTCTCCTCGGCCTTCAAGTTCAGGGTCAAGAGTTTCTTCCTGTGGACGAGTTTTCTGACCACAAGCAAAACCATCTCTCTTCCCCTTTCCTTGCTAGTATAGTTGAAAGAGTTCAAAGTTTGCATCTCACTGCTTCCATGGGATCACTCAAATTACCTCAAGACACTCGAAGACCTGAAGCAACCAAAGCTGTTTTTTTTTTTTCAGGTAGTCTAACAGACTCTTAAAAAAATGTAAAGCACAGAAAGTCAAATCATCTTTTTATTTTTAAGTCAAAAAAGACTTTAGTGTATTAAAACTTTTGATGGGACAAATGCCCTGATATATATAAATTAGAAAAGGAGCAAGCAAGAATGAAGCTCACTTCTTGACCTCACTCTACAGGTTTGGAGGGGATCTCCTAGAAGAGAAGATCCAGACTTCTCATCCCTAAGTCAGGCCAGGGTCACCCAGCAGCACATGATCACCAGCAGAAAAGCATACCAGTGGGTGGGGTCCCTGCCCACCCCTACCAGCATTGGAAAAGAATGGTGCCCCAAAATAGCCAAGCTTTTTGTTTGTTTCTTTTGTTTTCTAGAGACAAGGTTTCTCTGTGTAGCCCTGGCTGCCCTGGAACTAGCTCTTGTAGACCAGGCTGGCCCCAAACTCACAGAGATCTGCCTGTGCCTCCTGAGTGCTAGGATTAAAGGCATGTGCCACCACCGCCCAATCTCATCCATGTTATTTTTTTATTATTACTTTTTGTTTATTTATTTAATTTATTTATGTTTTGTATGTGTGGGTGTGCATATGCATGTGTGTGTTTGTGGTGTATATGCATGTGCTTGGGAGAGGGATCCATGCACCTGTACCCCTGTGGATGCCGGAGGAGAGAGTCAGGCTTCCTCCTCTATCACTCTCTATCTTATTCTTTTGAGGCAGGATCTTTCCCTGCATCTGGAACTTTCTTTTTTGCCAAGTTAGGCTGGAAGTCAGTCATGTCTCTGGTCTCCACACCATTCAGTCCTGGGGTTACAGATCACGCGCACGGTTTGTTCAGTGGGTGTTGAAATCCAAACTCAGCCCTCACGCTTACATAGCAAGTACTTTTAATTGAGAAGCCATCTGTCTACCTCTTTATCCATGTTTTAACAACATATAAAGAAAGGCAAGAAGAACACAAGAAAGCTACAAAAAACACAGCATTTTAAGAAATGGCCTACAATGTCTGATGCTGAAGGAAGATTAAGAATTAATCTTATTTCTTAATTCAGAAGAATTGAGATAATCGTCTACATTCGGGACAGGAAGGCAACAGATGGTTTCAGCTAGTGGGGTGTCCATAAAGCGTCTGGGGTACAAGTTAAACCATGGTGGGCTGAAGCGTGTCTGGGAAGGGGCAGAAAGGATACAATAAATACTGTCAATTCCTTTATCAATTTTGACTGTAACAAGAAGGCAGGGTCAAAACCCACAAAGGGGTACACTGGGAAGATGAAGGTTTTGTTTGGTTTTATTTTTGAAGATTAGAGTGGCTGCCCATCCCTTCCCCATGTACACTAAAGATGAAAAAGAAAAGTTGTGGGAAATGGAAGAAATTGATCGGAAAGCAAGAACTATATATATATAAAAAAAAAAAGATGAAGGTTTACAAGGCCCAGAACACAAGCACAATAGTCTGAATGAAAAAAAAAAGAAAGAAAAGAAAGGGAGGGGGAATAGAGATTTTCTTTTTTTATTTTTATGGAGATAAAAGTGAGAAAGCAGGCAAAGGGAAGAGTCCAGGCTGAGCATTACTGGCAGACTAAACCTGACCAGAGAGGAGAGAAGGGGAGGGAACAGCCCTCAGACCAGGAGAAGTGGCCAGGGTCTAGAGGCCAAGAGACCAAGAGGCCAAAATGACTGAGTTATTAAGATCAGGCTGGAGAAGGAAAGTGGAAGCCCAGACCCTGGGAGGAAGGGTTTAGGGTAGGGAAAAACAGGGTGAGCAGTGATTGGGAGGAGCCACAGGTACTGAGGGATGCTGGGAGAGCTAGCGAGTGTCTGCTTTGATATATAATCGGCACCTCAGTTAGCCATTTGTCCTGGACTTCTGAGACTTAACAGAGTCTAAGGTGAAAACAAAGCTTTTAACCTGAGGAAAGAAAAATGGAAGAACACAAGTGGACAATTAATGTGCATTATATGTATATTTGTTGATATTTGTAAGTCCTTCACCCCCCCCCCCAGAAGGAAAATCTGCTGAGTCACTCTAGCCCTGTACTGGTGGAGGGCAAGGAGAAGGAAAATGGTGGGCAGCAACAGGCCTGCTTGCTCCACCCAGAAGGCAAGATAGTAAGACAGTGAGCTGAATTAGCCTGGTAGCAAGAGAGGACCTCAGCAGAGAAGGGACTGATGGTTGTGGAAAGAGCTAGAATATATGGGGAGGAACATGCGTAAAGGTGGTTTTCAGAGATCTTGGTCTTGGTTGACTTATGTAGAAACTTCCAGTAATGATTCCCCTTGCTTCCCAAGGATGCCAGATGTCACTTCCCTGGGATTAACTCTCCTCAAAGCAGCTGGTTTTATTCTGTTTACATAGGTCATAGACTTGGTACAGGAAGGAAACCTTGCAGGGTATAAGCTGAGGCTATCTGCAGACCAAGAGGGAAGGTGTGGTTATCCAGGATTTGAAGCCTCATACAAAGATCTGCCACACAGGTGTTGAGAACCATGAGATGGGCTTATATAGGGTAAATTCCTGGCTCGAAAACCCACCAAACCCCACCAGTCTCTGAGCTTGAAATCCCACCAATCCCTGGGCTTGCCCCGGGCTCTGGGAGGAGCCACAGGTGCTACCGTCTTTCCCAATAAATCTCTTGAGTGAGGTTTGTTGTGTGGTGTGGCTTTGTGGCATTCCCTGACTCCCAAATACCAGGACACCTTTCCCCCTGGAGCTGCAGCACAGATCTTACTAAATTCACAGTGACAGGTGAGTTATGTCAGGGGTCCCCTGAGGCTGACGAGCACAGTTTACAATAGCATCCGTCTGAATAGCAGTGGGTTTTCCCCAGAAGTGGCCTGGTTGAAGGAAATAGAAAACACACAACTGGATCTCTTCTGGGTTTGTATTGCCCCAAACAGGACAACTTTACATCCAACATATCCAACACGTAGGAACCCACTCAATAAATCTTTATGAATGAATGAATGAACAGACAAACAAGACAGTTGTTAATCTGACTAAAAAGTGGTTGAGATGATAAGCCATCTTATCATCTAGTATCCAAACTGAACAGAGAAGGAAGTGAAGACAAGGGGACCTGAGAGAGGGACGGACACAAAGGGTCCTATTTCCTCAGCATCCTTAGTCCCTGAGCAACTTCACACCCGAGACAATTTTGAGTTGTCTTTGAGTCTTAGGCACCCCCTGGTGGTTGGTCTGGGAGCTGGTAGGTCCAATCCTCTTTCTACACATACACCCCAAGTGTTCCCCCTTTCACCCTCCAGCACTCCCTAATTTCTCCTTAGACCCTTTCCTTCTCATGCAGTCTTTTAACTTGATGTCTCTCTTCTCTCTTTTTATTGCCCAACTCCCGTAGGTATCTCTCTTTCTTTTGGCTTCATCTGGTTTCCCTTTTTAGCTTATGAAAACAATCCCATCATGGTAATTATGGATAATCATAGAACACACAGTACATGGGAAAGAAAGGCGAGGAAACCTTTACATTGCAAAGTTCAAGAGACCAAAGCTTCTCAGAGTTACAAGAAAGAGACACAAATTTCAAATGTTACAAACTACATCATCTTGTATCTAATTACCCTGTCCTCACCTGAGCCCAAGCACTCAGAACATCTTCTATTGTGACATTTCTCATTAGTTTTTTAAATTATTAACATTAGAAGTGTGTTGCTGTTATTTTTTTTTAATTGCAATGTATATGATTTCCGCTGCCGCATAGATTGGGTAGCTGTTTGGAAAGTAAAGACGTTTATGCTGTTGTCCAAGTGGACTTTTGGACCACAACCTATTCGCCTGATTCTTTGTTTAGATTTCCTGACATTCACAATAAGCTACTGAGTAATAACTTTTGATAAGGTTTATTATAAATCAGAATGAGTGGTGACTGTCTCAAAGGGTCAACCAGCCACCTTTCGGCTCCCACTTCCTCTTGTATACCAGGCTATTTTAAGATTGTTTCCATTCCCTGAGGTCTTCTTCCCAACCCTGACACTATTTGTATCTCTTCGGTGGCGTTTTTGTAACGCAGGAAAACTTAAATAAGTTCCAAGACTGCCGAACACCCTTATTATTTGACGGTTGCGGATCTTGTCTGGGAAAAACTCCAAACACAAATTTGCCATTTTAAGCCATTCCTTTGAATCCCCACTATTGTCAGCAACAGCCCCATATTATTGGCTTCTTATTGATTTTCCCCCTTTCCCTCTCCAGAAGTTAGCTAGAACATTCTAATTTCCTCTTCTCTCATTATGCTTTCTTCTTTCCCCCAGTTGCTGAAACACAAGCATTGTTTTAGCTTTTTGACTTCCAGAGAAAACACTTCTCACCATAAGTCACACTGTGCCATTCTGAAACCCATCATCCTCTTGCTACTCCGCGCTGTGACTCTTCTGTCTCCCTTCTTCACCTTTCTCTAAGTCACCTGGCGTTCACACCCCCATCTCCACTCGCTCCCACCTGCCTTATCATTTCCCTGCCGCCCATGTTCTGTCCCAAGGTCCTGCTCCAGCTCCAGACAGCTTCCCTGCCACATTTATGCATTCTCTTGCCAACCAAGCTTCAGAGTCCACTCCCTCTGTGGTGAATCCTGTGCTCTTGCTTTGAGAGGCCAGGCCACACCTCCCAGATATGATGGTACCCAGGAACTGCTTCCTTAACTCTCCCAACACGGAAAGAGGAGCCTTGATTTCTTCGTTTCACAAATGAAAAAAACTGGATTTCCTAAAATCCAAGGAAAGAAAATGACCTTCGCTGTAATGGGTCAACAAAGCGCTCAAACGATAAAGACCCCATGTTCAGTCTGTTTAGCATCAAGGAGAAACCTCAAGCCCAATGGGTTTTAAGAGACGGGATTGGTAAGAAAGAAGCGTGACTTCAAGCTTCGTCCTTCAAAGAGTTCTTAATCTAGCTTCAGTACTGTAGGGAACATGGTAGAGACACGGCAATTGCTAAATTAATCCTTGGTGTATCTGAGACCAGGGAAAGGAAAGCAAGCCCCGCTGCTCTCTCAGTTTGACTAGTCTGAGATTGCATTGCTTGGTCCTAGGATGCTTCTTAATATAAAACATCCTCTCGCCTGACACTTCCTTCTGGCCCAACCCCCTGTCCCCCAAATCAGAACAATGCACAGTTAGGGGAAAAGGCGTTGCGATTCCTGGGCTCCTTTCCAGCGCAACAGCACTATTGACTTTTCCTAACGACAGGATAATTATTGCTGGCTATTACTCTGGGATTTTTCCATATGTCCTTTCATTTGGAGTTGCGATAACCCAACGCTGCCTTTTAACGCTTCCTCACCCCTGCCCATCTACAACTTTGCCTTTGGTTTCTACTTTTATGATGACCCAAACTTCATTTGCCTAATCAGTGCCTCATGCGGTCCCTGCTGCTGGTACGTCTTCACTTTGCTGGAGCCTCCTTGGAAGAGGCCTTTGTACTTGCAGCCGCGCCTCATTTAAAGCAAGTTCTTGCTACGGTCATCACTTTGGCAAACAAGGACAAGTTCAAGGAAATGAGAGGCCAAACTTGACAGAGCCCTGGGTGCAGCTGCTGGCCCAGCTGTGCGGCGATTCTCGGCGGGTCCATTACCTCACGAACACAACGACTCAGCACGGCTTCCCAAGTCCAGCACTCCTGTCGGCCCAATATATTTGGTAACAGCCATTATTTCAGAAATGAATGCCTGTGTGTATTTATAGCAGATCACATGCCGGCTCTATCAACAATTAAAGAGATTAGGATTCAGCAGCCATATTTCTCTAATTAGGACAAGATGGAAGGCATCGTCCATAGAATGCTGCCGTTGGGACAAGGTTTCTTCTTTCCTAGCAAGACTGCCACACTGCATGTCAACGGTCGGACATCTGACCTCCCTAGAGCCACCTCCCCCGTGAATGATACTCACTTCTCTGTCTGTCCCATGGAATTTTCAGGCAGGGGATTCCGTTTCCAATTGGCCCTTCAATTTTCCCCTTCTTCCTTCCAGGCAGCCACACGATGGGCTCAGTGGGCTGTTTTAAGGCTTGTTTTGAAATAACATGTGGACAGCATCATGGGGCCATTAATGTCATTCAGCGACATTGGTTCCCTGGAGCCTGGGTGTACGCTACATCCTCACACTTGAAAGGCCTCCCCTCTGAACAAAAGCCTGATCTCAGGGTCTGGGCCATAAATTCCATCTTGCCTCCCTCCTGCTCCTACATTATTTACGCAATCTTCTCAGGGAGCTGGCTTGAGACTTTCCCTCATAACAACAATCCGCAGGCGCTGGAAGCTCTGCTGTAACGGGAACGCGGGCTCCGGGAGAGAGTTCCACCCATTCACAATCTCGATAATAAAATATGATAATCTAATTTGGTAAAAATAAACTGTGAAATCAGAGATTCGAAGCAAAAAACTTTAAAGACGCAATTCAGACGAGCAATCAGTGTTCATTCAGCCCTGTACCGTCTCGGCTTTCTCCCCGCACAGACGCTTAAGCGATGCTAAATTAAATAATTGACAAATTTTTAAAACTGCTGGGAATTACCATCTGTACTTAATTTTGGAATATAAAAAGGTCCACAGAAAACACCCTTTATGATTATTTTGTCTAATAACAGATATGAAACAATACAAACATCCTAGTCATAAAATATAATGTGTTTCAAGCACTCTGGTTTACAAATTCAAACACAGTTTTCCAAACAAAAGCCCACAGGAGATGTAAAATACTGAGTTATAAATACATTTCTTTCAAGAAAAATGTCTAGCAAAATAATCAAGTTATTAATTTAAAATGTACCTCCCTCTCACCTCCCATTTCCCTGCAAAATTTTTTTAAATTAAAATAATAAACAAACAAAATTAATCTCACCCCAGGCTTCCTATAGACAGTAACGATGAACATTGCTTTCTCAGATTCGGCTCCTGGATACACACTGAGCTAAACGGTCCTCTCCCCAGAACTTTATTAGGTGGTGATTGCATTTCTGCAGAATTAAGTCTACTACTGCAAACAGACACGCTGAAGCTTCCAGGAAAACACAGAGCAGAGAAACAAGCTCCCTAGACAGGAACGTACTGGCAGATACGAGAAAAACAAGCTGACACTTACACCGGACAGTTTTCCCAGGTCCTGCACAGCGGCAGCCCTGACGGTGCATCCTAGTCTTTTCTAATCCATGTTCTGCTCTTCTCACTGATGGGACCACTCAGGCACATGGTCAAGTTGCAATCAGCTTCCCCCTCAGTGATGTAGGAGAGCTGGACCGATTTATCTTGTCTTTCCACAGCACATTAGCACTAATGTCTGCCTAGGCATCCTACCTTTCTTTAGCCGTTGCCCCGGCTTTATCATTGGTAATCTAAATTAAAGAGCCAGTGAGCAGAGCAGGGTTGCTGTCCCACCCCTCCCTGTGTTCCATGAAACAATTGCCAGGCAGTCACTCCCAGACAAGGATCCCACTGTTTATTCTCTCGAGCCTCTCCTTCTGTACCCCATTGAGACTGGAAGTCTGAGTGGCAAGGGACAACAGGCCAGCGAGGCTGTGGTGGCTCAGAGGTAAATTTACGATTTATGTTCTATCACAGCAGATGGCCCCGGGAAATCCTAGAGAGAGCTGTCATCTACGAATGCTTCAGTTCGGAATTAAAAAAACAACGCTTTTCACTAAAATAGCAACCTGATACCCCTCCGAGTGCCCTGGCTGCAGGTCTAGCTTCACGTTTTTCTCAGAGACTTTCTCAGAAATGTCATCCTTCTTCCATAGGTACCTGGCTCACATGTGCATCCCCCGGTGTCTGTTTGGATAAGAAATTTGAATGCAAGTTACATACAAGAGGCTGAATAACCTATTTAAAAAATTAGGGAAATTTATCAAATAAGTGGCTAACCTTGTGGTCACCTGCTATCGAAAAACAGCTGATGGGGGGAGCCAAAGACAGCACTTAAATCTTAAGATGTCCAGCCCTCCCTTTGAGACATGTGTAATACTTCCCTGGTCTCCAGAAAGGTCTGGGACGCAGAAACATATTGGAGTACATTTTTCAGACGAAAGTTTTGGGTCTCTTTAAAATGTTGCTGTGTTAGCAGCATCTCAAAGCCTTCAAAACTAGATTTACAGTAAGCATCGGACGAGCAGTAGGTTCGTAGTCTTCTTTTAGGCACTATAGCTAAAGAACAGCTGTGAGGAGCAGAACTTAGTGGGTACCACAGACGCTCCATCTCTGTTTTGGAGAAAACATGATTGTTTTCATCACTTTAAGCATGTTTTTGCCTTCTTAATTTTGAGTTTTAAAATTAAGAAATTATGGGGCTGGAGAGATGGCTCAGCAGTTAAGATCACTGGCTGCTCTTCCAGAGGGCCCAGGTTCAATTCCAGCACCTACATGGCAGCTCACAACCATTTATAGCTCCAGTTCCAGAGGGCCCCAGACCCTCCTCTGGTCTCTGTGGGCACCAGGCACTCATGTGGTACAGAGACATGCATTCAGGCAAAATATACACACACATAAAACAAAAGACAATTTTAAATTAACAAATTGTAATGTACCTGTTTATCTAAAAGCATAAAATACAGGTTTGCCATTTCTTTTAAGATTTATTTTATTTTTAATTATGCAGGGGGAGGGGTGTATAGGTGCTTGCATGTGAATATTTGTGCTGGTGGTGGCCACAGCCACCAGTTTCCTTAGAACTGGACTTCCAGGTAGTTGGGTGTTGGACGATGGGAACCTGATGCGCGTGCTGGGAACTGAACCTAGGTCCTCTAGAAGAGCAGAGTATGACCTTAACCACTGAGCTATCTCACTAGCCCCCAAACTTGTCCTGTTTAACAGCTTTATATATTCTTCAGTTCTCTCACCCTTGGTGTTCACACTGCCTCTTTTGAGGGGGACAGTAGCAGAAACTGAACCCAGAGCCAAGTGTATGTTACAATTTTTATTATAAAAACGTCTTTATTCATATCTCAACAGTGTAAAAGGAGATGTTTGTTTCACATACTTAAAAAAAAAAAAAGCTCAAACTTTCTGCTTCTCAACTTCCTTGGCAAATTCCAGTTAGTTGAAATAAGACTTGGAGGGTTTCTTAAAGACTCCCTGGGCCTGCACTAAATTTTGAAAGTGTGTATTAACTTCTGCATTCAAAAACCTAGTTACCCTGCATCGAGCCACAACCAACCAGAGAAATTATATTCAAAATTTCCATCCAGGCCTGTTACTCAGCAGCTTGGACCTGCGTAGCATCCCATTGCTCTTAGGAAGGAAGCCAAAATCATAACCCCAAGTACTCAGTCCTATTTCATTAGGAAGAAAAGCTCACCTTCCCAGAACTGCCCCGCTGGGACTTGGAGGCGACCGTCAATCCAGTCCTGAGTTCCTGCTCTTAACTGGCCAGTCCTGTGTGCAGAGTAACGTAGCAATAGCCCAGAAGGCCATTTGCACTCCCCAAATCAGCTAAGGTAAAACCTGAGGAGTAATTCCAACTCAGGAAAGGTAAAGATGAAGAATGGGGGGCAGGCCTAGGAGGAAATCGATCCTTCGATGAACCTTGGGCAGAGGAGAAAAGGAGACCCACCAGCAGGAGCAGAGACAAGTACTGCCCGAGTTGTTCTTAAGACTGCTTTCAAGATCTGCGCCTTATGCCAGCCAACAAGTATTTACCCCCATGGCCACTGTTTGGTGCTTTGTAATAACTCAACCATACCCATGATATTCCCGTCAAAATTTCTTTCTTCCAAAAGCTATCTTTATTTAAACTACAGCAAACTTTGCCGGTTTTTAAGAGGCGCCCAAACCCCCTCCCCCATCGCAAGACCATGAAACGGAATTCCACAAAACTAAAGACGTCGATTGTAAGGTAGCACAGTGTTTGACTGTAGATAACCTCAATATAAAATAGTACAAACACCTGAAAACATCTGGGGTACCTACTAAGTGAGGAGACGTTGGCGTGAACTCAGTTCACGAGGAACTGTCGCTGGAAGGTCCCGCATGGCCCAGGATATCTCCTGTACCTCTTGCCCTTGTCCTGAAGACTTACACCATGAGATCCTCAGAAGAAGTTCTAAGACGCAGCACCAGAGACCTATGCATATATGTTTATGTGTGCGTACGTATGTGCGGACACATTTTAAGTTTGCTATAAGGTGTGATGATAGAGTTCGTCTGGTCTGAAAGTAACTCTATCAGACCAGACATCCTGCGGGAGCTAGGGGTAAACTACTAGATAAAATAGTTGAACGACAGCAACAAAAGTGGCTGGAAGACACGGGACAGCAACTGGAGGCAGAGGGAGAAGAAACTACACGATGCTAACACTTATATGAATGGCATTAGAATGAGGAGCTGACCCCGTCAGCAGCTTGGTGACCATCTCAGAGAGAAACCTGCAGGCTTACTCTGGAGCAATCAAGGGGATGGACCAGGGACATAACAGCAGCTAGACAGTAAGGAAGGAAATCCCAGAGAGAAGACAGACGCACAGGGAAAGTTCCAAAGATCTGAACAACCTTCTGCCTGATCCCGGTACCAGGCATGTGCGGAGGCTGCCTGATCCCGGTACCAGGCATGTGCGGAGGCTGCCTGATCCTGGTACCAGGCATGTGCAAAGCAGATTCCAAGCTACTTAGCTAAGTTAAAAAGAAATTTTCCTGTGACTCTATAACCAGAAAAGAGAAAAAAAAATAGAACATTGGTAGTCATTTAAAGCTTGTGATGAAATTCCAAATCTCCATGATGCATCATTTACAATATCCAAGCTACATTTCACAATCATTAGACAAAGAAACATAAAATATAAGCAGCCTCAAACAAAACAGGTGGCCCCTGGACAGCAGCCCTGAGATGATGCAGGTATTCACCTGGGCAATTGTAGCATGTAAGGCAGCTATTCCAGAAACAGGAGAGATGGCTCAGAGGTTAAGGGCACTGACTGCTCTTCCACAGGCCCTGCATTTGGTGTTCGGCACCCCACAGGGGCTCACAAGCATCTGCAACTCCAGTTCTGGGGAATCTGATGCCTTCTGCTGGCCTCCCCAGGTACCAGCTGCATTGGTGGTATTCAGACACACATGCAGGCCAAACGACCATATGCATAATATAAATTTTAAAATATTAAAGTGGAATTTGCAGTGGTTTCTGGGGCTCTCTTCCCATCTATAAGATAGCTGCCAGTCAGCCCTAAGAAACACAGCTAACACCTCCAGCTGTGTTGCCTTGGACGGAAGTTCCGTCCTTCAAAGCTGGTCCCAGGCCGAGCTGACAGGAACAGACAAGCCTGCTCAGCAGCCATCTCTATCCCAGCACCCTCCACCAGGTAGCAGAGATGCTCTCTGCCCAGCCGTGCTGTCTGGGGCTTCCTTCTACCCCCATTTTTCTACTTTCTGCCCTTCTTTCACCATGACAGATGTCTTTCTGCTCTATCTCCTCTTCTCCTTCTGTGGGAGCAAATGAATCTCTCAGACACACACCTCCATCTGCTTCCTGGGGAGCCTAACAAATGTAGAATTCTAAAAAAACATTTATTAATGCAAAACAAAGCATGAAGAGAAAACAAATGAAAAGCACATGGGACAAAGCGGGGACCTTAATTAGGGGGACCTAAATGGTAGTTCCCCCCACCCCATCAAGGCTCAGAGATCTCTATGGGAGAGAGGAAGGAGAAGTCTAAGAGTCAGAGGTGGTAGATGAATTCAAGGAAACGGCGTGGAGCTGCACATACAAACTCAGAGATGGCAACAGTGTGCACCAGACCTGACCAGGCTCAAGCCGGATAAAACCCCAGCGCGGAACGGGGGAAAAGGGGCATGAAGTCCCATCCCTAGCCAAGGAGCTGTTGGAACTCGATTGCCACGGATGAGGGAAAGTCAGTTTTCTGCAGAGGAGCACCACTTGGTATATTCCATTCTCCAGAGCGAGTCCCACACCCAGGAGCCGTCAGCAAACACAAACCGAACTCCAGGGGTTTGATTTGTTGTGTGGGGGAGGAAGGGAGGATGTCTGTGACATCGGATAGGTAGGGAGGCGGAGGACAACCTAGGAGGAGATTGTGGAACAGAATGTAGGTGATTAAAATATATTTCATAAAATTCTCAAAGGATAAATAAGACCATTTTAAAATGGGGTGTGATGCTTTTAATTCCAGTGCTGGGAGGCAAACTCAAAAAGAGGTGAGAGAAATTATAAAAACCAGGTGGGAGGCTCCTCATGTATACTAAGCACCTGAACAGACTCTTACCGCCGCCCCACACCAAACAGATCATAAAAACCGTAAGTTTTCAAAATGGGAGGGGCCCCATTCTATGACCTCCATGCC
This sequence comes from Alexandromys fortis, assembly GCF_014885135.2. Lineage (NCBI taxonomy): Eukaryota > Metazoa > Chordata > Mammalia > Rodentia > Cricetidae > Alexandromys > Alexandromys fortis. The sequence continues at coordinate 1,460,359 of NW_026067899.1, forward strand.
AGTTTAGTTAATAAAAGCTTGAAAACTACAAACCATAAGAGAGAAATCACAAGAAAGTGGCCGTGGGGCTGGCAAGATGGCCCAGTGGATAAAGGACTCATCATATGACCGTGAGGACCTGAGGATCGAATCCCCAGAACCCACCTAAAAGCCAGACACATGGAACAAGGATTTGCAACCCTGGTGTTCCTACAAGACGGTGGGAGGTGAAGAGAGGAGACCCCCATGAAGCCGGCGAGCCATCTAGCCTTCCATATACATTGGAGAGACAACACCAAGCCCCTCTCTCAGACAGAATGGGAGCTGTCCCCTGACCTCCATATGTGTGTTGTAGCACACGCACACCTGCATTTGCACACGGATATGCACAGACGCACGTGTGTGTGTACACGCACACGTATCGCCACAAGAAAGCAGCTGTGGCTACGCTAGCATCATATGAGCGGCATTTCAAAGGAGAGCGTGAGCACCATAAAGAGGGTATTCGATCGTAACAAAAGAAGCGGTTCATCCGTGAGCACTAAAAATAAAATCCATATTGCCTAAAATAGAACGCTACAAAGCAAGCTGCAACAGAATTTATTAGTAAATGGCCAAATTCACGACGTTAGTTGGAGATTTTTAATACTCTTTTCTCAGTAGCTGACAGAACTCGGCAGAAGACACCAGTGGGCCTTATGCTAAGGGTCTCACCCAGAACCACAAGAGAAGAAAAAAAAACCAGGGGAGACACAAAAGATCTGACCATCACCAACCACACTGCGCTGACATCCTCAGAGCGCTGCACCCGATACCTGCGGGGCTTGTTGTACATGGTGCAATGACCAGGACAGAAGCAGGATGTGTTACAAACAAGCCTCGATAAATACTAAAAGATAGAAATACTACAAAGTGTGTTTTTGGTAATAATTTAGCCAAATCAATAGCCATAGCGATAAGATACTTAGAAAACTCAAAATATTTGGAAACAACGCGTTTCTAAAGGACTCAAGGAAAAGAAGAAGTCATAGCCAAGGAAAGGACTCGCAGAGGAAACAGAGGCGGCTCTGAGTGACAACGAGAATGGGCCACAGTGCACTCTGGGGACACCGCTAAAGCCGGCTCAGGGAAGCCTGCAGCATGAGGTGCTCCCAGTAGAAAAGAAGAAAGAAGAAAGGTCTGGAGGCCAGGAGGGAAATCTTTACAAATGAAAACAGAGAAATTGTTTATGAATCCAGCGCTAATAGAAGGAATGAATTTTTTCATAAGAACAGAAATCAATGGAACAGAAAATTTGAAAAAAAAATGAAACCAAGCATTGGTTCTTTGAAAGAAAGCAATAAATTTATAACTACATCCATCAAGAAAAATCTAAAAAGAAGAAACGTAAATTCCCAGAATAATTCTGGTTCTCTTTAGAAATGCAGAGAACTAATAACTAAACAAATAGCTTTATGCCAACAAAGCCTAAAGCTTATGATAAAAGAGGCAAATTACTTGAAAGATACAACTTACCAAAACTGGCAAACAAAGCAATTGAAAATCCTCAATAGCTCCATGTCTGTTGATAAACTGACTATGTTCTCAAAATCCTTCCCGTAAGGGAAACTCCAAGACACAGGGCTTCACGGTGAATTCAATCAAACATTTAAAGGCAAAAATAATGCTAAAATCTTATATAACTTTATCGGAAAAGGGAGCAAAGTGGAATTCCCTTGGCCCATTCTGAGGCCAAGGTAAGCCTACTACCAACATTTGAAAGAGACACTTTATGAAGGGAAAACTGAAGTCAGCAGCTGTTAGCACAGACATAACGATCTCCAGCAAATATTAGTAAGTCTAAGCTGGCATGTATAAAAGGACCACCAGCCTTTCACATAAGTATTAAGTTTACCTGGAAGACTACAACCTGCAATCAATAATAAAGAAATATAATCAATAATAACGGAATGAAATTACAAAAATTAAAGTATTGTGTAATTTCAATGACTTCATGAAGAAACTTTCAGCAAATAAAAAAAAATAGATTTCTACACTTAAAATGATGAAGGGTGGAAATTCCCCTAAAGTCAATGACAAGAAAAGGATGTACATCCCGAATAGGAGTTACCTTAGCCGGTGTGATAATGCAAGAAAAATAAAAGGCACAAAGGCAGAGAAAGAAAGAAATGAGAGACCCGTTACATACAGATGATATGACTGTTTGAATGGAAAAGTCATGTTATCTCATGCGATTATATTTATTTCCTGTATGTCTGTTTAAAAGGGTTATTGAAAATTAAATTGAACTGTGTTTCCAAACTATGCCTGGCCACAGTAAGCATTAAATTAAAATACATGTAAATAAACAGTCTGAGAAATATACATATTAGCCTACTAACAATATACATTTATTCACCATAGCACATAGCAGAGGCTAACTTAAAAAAAAATAAGGTTATTACCAGCCAATGATGACACACACCTTTAATTCCAGCACTTGAGAGGCAGAGAGGCAGGTGGATCTCTGTGAGTTCAAGGCCAGCCTGGTCTACAGAGTGAATTCCGGGACAACCAAGGTTACACAGAGAAACCCTGTCTTGAAAAAAGAACTGAAGAAAGAAAGAAAGAAAGAAAGAAAGAAAGAAAGAAAGAAAGAAAGAAAGAAAGAAAACAACAACAACAAAAAGCAAACATGAAAAATAAGGTTATCTTTGTTCTGAGACCCAGGCTATGACAAAACTCAGGGCCCCTAACACTGAGATGTCTGCAGACCCATTAGGCTCAGAGACAGTCCCTGCACACTTTCCCTACGAATATGGTCCCTTAGACTAAATGACGGAGGCCCCTGTGAGAGATCCACCTCTCTGCCACACCACTCAGAGACGATTTGGGGTGTAACACAAATGCGGGGTTCTTGGAGTGTCTTCCCCAAATTCACTGCAGGCAGTGGGAATGCTGGATATATCTAACCTGGTGTGATGCTTTATCACCACCACCACCACCACCACCACCACCATCATCATCAGTAGTAGTAGTAGTAGTTAGAAGCTATGAACCAGCTCCTAATGTCTAAGGGAAAACCAGTGACAAGCCTCTGGAATTACTTAAAAATCAATAAATCAGAGACTATGTCAGGCTAGGCGGCAAACTTGTCTAGAACACTAGTAAACCTCGCTCTCCTCTCTTTTAAGGAAAAGAGCCTGAAGAACACTCAAACTAAGCATCCCTGAGGGCATGAGCTAGAATTCATTCACAAAACCTAAACTAACAGACATGGAATATGGCATCAGCCTTATCTTCTTCTCCGTAAAAGCCCCTGAAGCCTACTGTTATTTGTTAGGACTGGTTAATAGCTGCCCTACACTCAGAATAATAAAATGGTTACGGTCCATCAATATCACACTGTTTTTCGCTAATACAGACAAGCTCTCCGACTGTTCTTAAGCTCCCCTAACGTGTTAGACAGGATCTAAATTCACATACCCTCCAGTTCGCAGGCTGCCATCTAGGGCGTTGAGGAGCCCACACGACTCTAAGGAGCTACAGGGTTCCTGGAGATCAGTCCTGGCTGGACTCAAATGCTGCTCACAGGGACTCCATGGCCACCTTTTCCCCAGATATGTTACCACTAAGGATTTTCCAACACAGAAGCTTTTAAAGACTTTGATCTTCTGCAAAAACTCAGTAAGCAGAATGGTAATCTTCCAGCTGAACAAACAGACCAGGGTGGACCCCTTAGCGGCTGGTCCAGCTCCACCCCAGTGTTTCATTAAAGTAGTATCATTCAGAATATGCAAATGACACAGTAACCCTTTAACAAACAAACGAATTATGTGAGCTTCTATGGGCAATTTACCCAAAGTAATTAAGAATGCTAAATCAAACAAATTATCATTTTAAATGGCAAGTAAGTTTTAATTAAACATGATTTCTACACTAAAAATGAAACTACCAACTCAACAAAGGAACCTTGTGTGGATAAAAGGTGACAGACATATTCTAGGGGGAGAGTATCATGACTTTTCATCCACAAGAGTAGGGCTGGGTCTCACAATTTCCACAATGGCACCAGCTCAGAGAGCAGTTTCATGCTTCAAGTCAGTTGACTGTATCTGAGCTGCCTCAAGTATGGATCATTTGAAAAGGCAAAGAGAATCTTCAATCATAGAATCAACCCAAATGCAGGACAATTTCATTCCAGTGAACAGCTCAGTCTTTGTCTACCATTGAGAAAGGAATCTCGGCCTGGTCTACTTAATTAGTTCCAGGACACTCAGAGCTACATGGTGAGGCCTGTCTTGAAACAAAAAAAAAAAAAAGAAAAGAAAAGAAAAGAAAAGAAAAAAGAAGGCAGAAGGAAGGGAGGGAGGGAGGGAAAGAAATAAGAAAGAAAGAAAAAAAGAAAGGAAGGAAGGAAGGAAGGAAGGAAAAAGGAAAGAAAAGGATCTCAAAGGTCACAGCCCACCAGCAATGCAGAGTCCTTTGTAAGGGGCAGGGGCCTTGAACCCATACTGAAACCACCAGAGTAGTATGATAGCTGTCAACCACACAATAAATGAGTTTGATGGATCCATGCAGTCAATAGTCATGAAAATAAACATATGATGAATCTCTCCAGTCATCCAACATGTACAAAATTCATACATAATCTACTAAAGATTACACATACGTATTTTTTACAGAGACTAATTCAACCTTAAGCATAGTGAGAGTTTACATTAAAGCTTCAGATAATCTCTAGACCAGATGTGTTCACATCTGCGCCCTGGTTAGGACTTTGTCCCAGTGATGCAAAAGGATTCTCACCTGACCCCATCCAGCAGCCAAACAACCAAGAAAGCCCCCAAGAGCCACCTGCTTTCTTCTCCACATGAAGCACCTCCTCTGGCTCGGCCTCTCGGGTCTTCCTAGTCCACCTTCAGCCCAGGACGCACAGATGTGTGCTGTCCCCTCCACACTCGGCTTTCTGGTCAGGCCAGATGACCCAGGGCAGGAGTCTAGGAGGAGCAGGGTGGTGGCAAGGCTGAACAGGGAGGGGCCTGAACCCCGGCTGGGGAAGCCATTCTGTCACCACTCGTGGCATCTGGGCCTAGTCACCTACCCACGCGAGATCATTTTCAGGCTGTTTCCCTAAATAGTCTGGCCTCAGAGTAACCCTGCGAACACAATTAGGATGCTGATGACAGTGGTTAGGAGTTGTGTGGAGGTTGTACACAGAGTGGAGCTGAAGCCACTGGCTGGCCTGTTGTCCCGTCTCACTCCGGAGAAGCCACACAGTGTGAACTCTGAGTGAAGGCAAGAGCAAGTCATTCGGGAGACTCGAGAGACAGGGAGGGCACGGTGCGTTTCCACTGCCCTGTGCCCTTTGCTCCTGGTTGTTCCCAGAATGAGATGTAGCCAGGCATTCTCTCATCAAGCCGCCACGGACATTTTATACCGCATGCCAGGCACAACAGAAAGACCCCCTTCTGCTACAGCATCACCGCCTTCTGTTGCTTATATTCCTGGGAGTGGAACTAAGCAAAACAAACAAGCACTTCCTAAACGATGTGCTGTGGTAGAATGGGAGCACCTAGGAGGAGCACAGAGCGTGCCTGGAGTGGCATGGCCAAGGGAGGGGGCACAGCAAGCTGCTTGTGGTCTGTGACCCATGTGTCTGCTCCTTTGACCCAGCAAAAGAATTATCCATTCGCGGAAGGGAATTTTTGTCACATGTTAGAGTAGACGTTCCAAGAGTGTAGGCCATCTCCCCCCAGCTCTGCCCTGAGCTGTGCAGGATCAGCAATAATTTACCAAATACGAACTTGGATTTTTTCTTGGAACTTATTTTAAGCAGGTTCTTAGAAGGCGAGGAATATAAAGATCCTCCAATAATCCATCCCTCTAGAGTTCACAGACAAGAATGTTCTTTAAAGATACTTATAAGCACATGGAGAGATACGGTGGAGTATAGCCAGTCAGTCAGTCGGTGGAATAGTGCTCAGTTACACACACACACACACACACACACACACACACACACACACACACACGGGGGTGGGGCAGGCCATGCTATTGTAGAAGGGGCATCAGCACAGTTGCTGCAAAGAAGACTACAGATTTGCAAGAACTCCCACCTGCTGATTTTGGATTCCATGTCTTCTCCCTCCAAGTTCCCTGCCATCCTCACAGCAGTTACTAAGGACTGTAGGAGGGACGCCATGGGACTAGAACTTAAGGGGTCTGCGGTGTCCCCAGGGGTGGGTGATGAAAAGCTATAGAGTCCGGCATTGGTCGAGTGGGAACAAGGCTATGCATGGAGTCAGTGCTGCAGAGCTATATGTATTTATGAAAGCTGTGCTCCCATAAATACCTTGCCCATTTTCGATTTACTTGGGAGTAGACAAAGTTTCAGAAACATTTCATATTCCCTCCCTGTCTGCCAAATTCATCCCATTGCCACCGAGGAGCCAGCTGCTGTCCCAGCTATGTCATGTCAGGGTGTCTTAGTCCAAACAGCTCTAAGCAATCTGCATGCCACATTCTATTGCCGTCCTGCTGGTTGGCAAACATCGCGCATTAATTATAAAGAGAACTAACCTGGGCTTGGTTTGCATTTTAACCCTGCCCACTTCAAAATGACTGACAGTATTCAAAACAGCTCACGCAGGGGCATTCCCTAAGCTATCCAACCATGGTTCCTTCCAAGTGTAAGAGAGGGTGACTGCCCTGTCATGTGTTTACCCGCGGATTATTGCAAAATCCTCGCTGCTCAACTAGAATCCTATAGATCCAAAAGGCTGTCAACCTTCCTACTGGCGTATAACTCAAAACAGCTCCAACCTGGCCGGGATTCACCACAGGGTCCCTACTGCACACGTCATTCACCACAGTCTTCAGGGATAATTCCCACAATGCTTTGTGACACAATCATTGGGATTTGTATTTCCTTTAGACAATTTGTAAGCTTGTCACAATTTTCTTTCCTTCCTCCTAGGAAGAAGACAAGTTTAAGACTGAGTATGTGGCTCAGCTGGTAGAGTCTTCGCCTGGCATGCTGAAGCCCTGGGTTCAACCCTCAGCACTGTGTACACCACTGTCACGGTGCATGCCTGCAATCTCAGCACTGTGTACACCCAATGTCACGGTGCATGCCTGCAATCTTATCCCTGCATACACCTGCTGTCACGGTGAATGCCTACAATCTCAGCACTGCATACACCCGCTGTCACAGTACATGCATGCAATCTTAGCACTGCATACACCTGCCATCATGGTGCATGCCTACAATCTCAGCACTGCATACACCCGCTGTCACAGTACATGCCTGCAATCTTAGTACTGCAAATGCCTGCCGTCGTGGTGCATGCCTGCAATCACAGCACTGCATACACCCACTGTTTGGTGCATGCCTACAATCTCAGCAATTTGGAGAGACCACGAGACAGAAAGATAAGAAGATCAAAGGTTTCCCTTGGCTACACAGCATGACAAACATGCATAAGACTATATCTAAAATGAATATATAAATATATTAGTGAATAAATAAGCAAATAAAAATAATGTTTTTCAAACAACAATAAGGTAGGAAAGAAAGGCAGAAGAAGGGGAGGAGGGAAGAAGGAAGAGAGAGCAGGAAGAAAAGCTGTATTGGCACTTAGTAAATTCTCAAAGATGCCAATTTATTAAAAGCTAGCACCAGGATCTGAACTTGTTTCGCCTGGATGTTTGCTTGGTCTTGCACACCAAAAGCAAAGCTTATTAGCAACCCAATATTTTCTACCTCAAAGATTATATTAAATGTATACTTTCATCTTTGGATGGCTTAAAATATGCATGCTATTGGAAGGAACTAAAATATACATGTAAAAACACCAAAGCCCTCGGGTCTCCATCTATGAAATAAAATGTAGGAAGCAAGCACTACACGTCAAACATCTGAAAGAGTCCTCTGAGGGAAGGCTCTCCTGCCAGCCACAAGTCACTGGGACACACTGTGGCCGAGCTTTCTAATTGTGGTTTTCTTTTGTCCGATTGGATTTTGGTTTGGGGGACTTATATTGTTTTATACAGTTAGCCAGCATCCTGCTGCATAACTTTCTGATCGCTAGAGATCATCAAAGGCAACCTTGGTGATAAAGGTCGTTGGCTCTCACGCTCGAGAGCACACAGCTGACTCACTGTGGGTTGAGAAACAAAGAAGATGAAGGAGCCAAGGTGGGGAGCATCACCACAAACAGCCAAGGTTGACTTTCCAGAAGAGGCCCAAGATGCAGCCTGTGCGTCTGTGTTCACCGAGTGCTTCACGCTCAGGCCCAGCCCTGCAATGGGTATCTGGAGGTCATCTGAGATCTCAGAGATTAACCCTGGGCCGGCTCCAAGGTCTCAGGGATTCAGTTTAGGACACTGAGAGGAAACTCGCAGGTCGAGGCCATTCTGTCCCTGGGGGATGGTACTGCTCCCAGCCTCGCTAGCGTGGTGCTGACAGGGCACGGAGACTTGCCTGGTATTGTCTTCTTAGCCAGCCTGCTGCATTTGGCCTACACTGGAGCATCCATCAAATGTATTCGACCGCAAAGATTAAGTATACATAAGGCAAAACACAAATACTACATTGATACTGTTTTGAAAAACCTTACAATTTAATGCCCATGACAACAGCAGTTGTCAGAGATGAAGCTAGCCCATCCTGTGGGCTAAGGGATAGCTCAGTTGAGAGAAGTACTTGACTTGTAAGCACAGCTTACTGTGTCCCAGCCTCTTCAACGCTCAGTGTGAACATTACTCCTTCATGAGCTGAGCCTGCCTAGAAGGGATTTCTCTCCCACTGCTTGAAGCTTGAATGGCGCCCAATACTAACCCACCAATCACTGCATGTTAGTATGATCGCATCGCCTTATAATGTTTTACACATATCTGCTAGATAACATATTCTAGCCTCCAGAGGAAAATGTAGCAGTGCCTGTAAATGAAAACATGACCTCTGTGGGTTCAAGGCCAGCCTGATCTACCTACAAAGTGCGCTCAAAGACAGCCGGGACTGTTACACAGATAAACCCTGTCTCAAAAAAAAATCAAAAACAGAAAGAAAAAGAACAAAGAAAAGAAAGTATGACCTAAAAAATAAGGGACAATAAAAATAAAGTGTAAGTGGAGAATCATGTAGTTGCAGGAAACTACAACTTTTCAAGTCACTAAATTACCTTCACACTATACAAAGTGTCCATTCAGGCATGAGCATGTCTGTGTGTATGTGTGTGCGCGCGTGCACGTGTGTGTGTGTGTGTGTGTGTGTGCATCCAGCCAACATGTGGACTGGATGTATGCTGTGAGAACTCTGTGTGTGTGTGTGTGTGTGTGTATGTGTGTGCATTCAGCCACATGTGGACTGGATGTCTGCTGTGAGAACTGTGTGTGTGTATGTGTGTGTGTGCATTCAGCTACATGTGGACTGGATGTCTGCTGTGAGAACTGTGTGTGTGTGCATTCAGCTACATGTGGACTGGATGTCTGCTGTGAGAACTGTGTGTGTGTGCATCCAGCCAACATGTGGACTGGACGTCTGCTGTGAGAACTCTGTGTGTGTGTGTGTGTGTGTGTGCATTCAGCCACATGTGGACTGGATGTCTGCTGTGAGAACTGTGTGTGTGTGCATTCAGCCACATGTGGACTGGA